>NW_010135972.1:29291-42042 GCF_000699245.1 Pterocles gutturalis | reverse complement strand
AATGCAGGCCCTCTCCTCTCCTCTCCTCTCCTCTCCTCTCCTCTCCTCTCCTCTCCTCTCCTCTCCTCTCCTTTGCATATCATATCTCTGGAAAAGGCTCAGCTAGAGACATCCCAAACCGAAACCTGCATTTTTGTTAGCAACGTCAGGGTTCAGCATTCCAAGGATTTGGGAAAGATCCTAAAAATAAACATCCCTAACTCAGGAGGAAGTTCAGCATTAAATATAAAAGAAATCCAAATATGCTGAAGTATGGAAACCAAAACAACTTCAGCTTTGCCCTGCAGTGACCCCGTGCAATAAGAATACATTTATGATTAGATCACAGTAATGGCTGGAGCCCTAGATAAGAATAAGCTGAATTTTGAAGACCTCTGGATTTACTGTATTGTTGCTATGTTTTCCCCCCGTGCGTTGCCAGAATAATACTGAGTTTCTTAAAGGATCAACTCCAAAATGAATATCAACTCATAAACTGCCTGCTTTACCTGTAAATTGGCAGAAAACACCACCACTACTTAGAGCTGCCACGTCGTTGCCTCTTCCCATAGCAGCACAGACCAGCAGATGGTGGCTCTGAAGAGTGAGGCTCATGGCTGGAGTCTGTCTGAAGCACACTGGAGCAGCGGGAGATCTCTGCACCCATGTCCCTAGCCATCCTGCTGGCACGTCTTGCCAGCCCCTTAGGGAAAATATCCTGGGCTCCTCCGAAGCAGAGCTTTTTAGCTGAGCAGTATGCAACTCTGAATTAAATTTTTTTTTCCTGCATTTATAAAAAGGCTTTCTCCATTTGCTGAATGCCTTGTCTGCAAACCCCAGCACTGGGATTCCTCCTCCCGTGTGAGCACAGTTCAGCAATACCATGGTTCAGTTTGCTAGTGAGATGCTGGGTACCTGAAAACTTAGTGTAATCCAGAGCTATTTCGTAAGAACTAGGCTCCAGCTTGGCATTAAAGAGTGACCAGGCATTGGAACAGGCTGCCCAGGGCAGTGGTGGAGTCACCATCCCTGGAGGGGTTCAAGAAAAGCGTAGATGTGGTGCTTCGGGACATGGGTTAGTGGGTTAGGTGGGGTTGGGTTGAAGGTTGGACTTGGTGATCCTTGAGGTCTTTTCCAGCCTTAATGATTCTATGATTCTGTGATTCTGTAAAGGCAACTTGTATCATGGAATGGAAATTTAGGAATAGTTCATGTCCGCAAGTGACCAAAAATGACAGGTGGATTCAGACCAGCTGAGGCCATTGAAGGGCACTGCCTCATCTCTCCATGCTCTGCAGCTAGTCATTATACACAAAATTTTTATAAAGAAGAAAAAGTTTGTGTGAGACTGGGCGGCCCAAAGTTTAACACAGTGAAATAAAAAGGGCAGCGCAGTTTCTCTAAAACAGGCTATTTTCACTTCCCATCCAAAGTTCTACTCTTATTCAAAAGGATTGTGGCCACGTGTGCTTAGAAGATACTGGACATATTTGTGCTGCTACACGTGAGATGATTGCGAGCAGTGAATGCTGTGGAACATGCTGCAGTATTTATATGTGGTGCTTGCAGCCTGCAAACACAAACCTTTCCTAAAATGCCAGTCCTTCTAGAAAACTGCCTGCTTTCATGTGTCCTCTGGTGAAACCCTGCCCAAATGGATCATTGCCCCTTATCTTGAAAGAGGAGAGACAAGAATAGGAAGATGATGTTTTGAGAGCAAAAAAACCAAAGAAGACAGTTGCCCATTTTCAGATTTTGTTGGAACATCATATTCTTCAGGCCTCAATTGCTTGGGCAAACCAGCTTTGAATCGTCAAATGGGTCTGCTGGCTGGGAACAGGCAGAGCCTTCGCATAAAGCCCATTTCTGCAGAACACAGGCAGTAAAATGTACCTGGACAGAGAAGTGGATCAGTCTGTCAGTGGGTCCCCAGGCTCTGGTCTAATCTTCTGGAGAAAAGACAGAGATGGTGTCCAAACTCCCTCCTTCAGGAATCACCAGAAAAATATGGAAGTTGTCTGAAGGAGTGGGCTTACTTCAAGCCAGAGCCAGTCTGCTAAATCCTCCCTGAGCGACTTCAGGGTACGGCTCTCCTCTGTGTGATTTATTTTGAGGATGTTCTCTTCTTGGGCGCACTATAAACTGCAAACACGGCTTTTCCTTCTTGCAGGAAAGTCTGAATTCAGAGACCAGTTGTCCGTGTCTGGTGCAAAGACTTCTTCAGACTTAATGTCTGAAAACCGAGTGTGTTGGGGTTTTTTTGAAAGCCACTAAGATTTAGGAAGGCAAACTACCAAATGCGCCTAGAAGTCCTGTGTGCCTTTGGCTCCTTGCCTGTGACACACAGCATCTTCTGGCTCGCTCCAAACGCCACCGAGCTGTGGGCAGCTTTACCCTTGCCCACGGCTAGCGAGAATAAGCCCTGAGCTCAGCTCTGCCCGTGTTATTTGACTCCTGGGTTTTGTGCTGCCCCAAGTCAGCTCAGCAGCCTCCCTCTGTCTGATTGTGAGAAAGAGCAGAGCTCCCCCCTTCCCCCTCTCCTCCCAGCGCTCTGGCAAAGAACGGTGCGTGGGAGGACCTCGTGGCGGATGCTTGGAGACTGCAGCACTCGTAATGACTAGTCACTTCTGAAAGACATGTTAGTGATATTATTGCTAATGCGTTATATGACTATTTAGATTCATGTCTGGGGTCTCTGAAGGAGATCCCATCAGCTTTGCACGAGGGACCAAACAAACACTAGCAATACCCATGACTAATCAATAGTAAATATTAATAATAGCTAGTACACTGATAATAATAATAAACATCAGTGATAACACAGCCTGCCTGAAAATGCCTCTGATAGAGGGAGGAAAAAGGGGGGCACAAATGAGGGGTCATTCACAAGGTCCCTGGACAGGTCTGTCCTGGGGCTGGGAACCGGGTGATGATTCCTGCCACCAGGGCTTTTTCTACTGGGCCACACTACCCCAGCCCCTGGGCCAAATGGGATGATCAAATTAAACAGTTCCCAGCTTTTCCAGCTCCAACCTGCCGTCCTCCTCCCGACCTGCCCAGCACAACTGTTGGGTAATGCCTTGCTCAGGGACTGTGCACATCAGCTGGACTTTGTCTCTGGGGAGGGGGAAGCACATAGCCTTGAAGAGATGGGGAAAAAAAAAAATTGGGGAAAAGCTTTTCTCTATCAGCAAGCTCACAGCAACCTATAAAAAAGAACCATATCCAACAGAAAACAGAAGCAATCTGAGTATGAAATGAAGAAGTGTTCTTTCATAGCAATAACAGCAAAAAGATTTATTTGTCAATGACTCAACAGCAATTAAAAAGCTATCTACTGACCCCAATTACTTAAGGATTAATTTCTGTGCTAGCATTTCTATAGACAGGGGATATGTCTTTAAAAGGTACCTGTCAAAAAAATCAAAGTTTGCCTGGCAGAGACAAATTTCAGCTGCAGCTTAATTTTGAGCATTTTGTTTCCAGCACTTGAGAGGAAACCAAAGAGAAGATTTGTATTTCAATGAGTATAAAAAAATGAGGAACATGGGAATATCCATGGAAAAGTCAGGTAAATATGGGAAAACGAGGGCTGTGCACACATGCTCTCTCAAGTGCAGACTCTACAACAGAGTTACAAGCGCACACTTGCGTTACGTTCTTCTTGTGTAATGACAAGGGAAAGCATTTTCGTTCATGAATGGAGATGTTTATGACATTTATGGTCTGGTAATTTCTCTTTGCAATCATCCTTCGTATCTGTGGAAATCTCCTACAATTTCAGTCATATTCATGATATTATTTTCAGTTCTTTCTGTATTATTTCACTTCACCTGCTCTAATGTTTTTTCCAGGCTATTAACCACCTGAAAAATGAGAAAGCTTTACCTAGCACTTTGCAGTGGGAGTATGAATCCTGCTTTATAACACCTGAAAGCACATCAACTGTTACCCAAATGCCATTCTGTAGCATTTAAAGAAAAATCTCACATTTAACTGTACCATCGCAAACCAACAAGATCTTAAGCCAAGGCTACAGAAAGCTTTTTTTGTGTTCTTTGTAAGAAAACACTTCCGTGGAGAAAGCCTTTCCGCCAAGGGTCTACTCTGCTTTTTTGAGAGTGCCCAGTTCATAGAGCTCACACATTTCAGTGCTGGTTTGAAGGAGAGCTATTACTTCAGTGCTTTGGAAATATTCACAACAGCACACAGCTGTTTTCACTGGGGTCGACTTTCACAACACTGTAATGGCAGTTAAAACTGTACCAAAAAATCTTTGCACAGGATGTAATCAACCTCAAATCTACAGAGAAACATTGAGAAACTGCCTTCGAGTGCCAAGAAAAACAACAGTCCGTTACAACAAACCCTTCCTAATGTCCAGTCAGCCCAATCCCAATGAGACGTTTCTCAAAACCGAAGTAGGACACACAAGGCAAGAACAAACCCATGACTTTTTAAATGAATTTTTCTAAATAGAAACACAAAAAAGTCTCAGACACTGGAAACCGTGACCCACCCCTCCTGCCGCTCTGTCCGCTGAAGCTCTAACATCAGCCAGCCTGTAAATCCAGTTCATTAGTGATAAAGCGCTTTTTTCCCCAACATTTTTCTCTTGCCGCTTTCAGACACTTGGAAAGTTTCTGTCCCTCCAGCGGCAAAGCTGTTGTATGTCATGTTCCTTACAGAGAGCTTAACTGCTGTCCAGCTATTGGAGTCATCCCATAGCCCCAGATTTACAGCTTTTCTCAGGATGTCAGTCTAACCGAACGCCTAGGTGTTCCTAAGAAATGCTTGAATTGCTTTTCACTTACCCCAGCCGAGTCTCAGCCGTTGTGGGTAAAGCAGAATGGAAAAAAGCCCTCATATGATAGTGTCTCTAAATTTACCAGAAAGAAAGGAGCTGGGGTGCTTGTCCTTTAAGTGTCTCTAAAGATGGTTTGCATAGCTGGATCTCAGCTTATCTATGCTTTTCTGCTTTTGCTTCCATACATGGATCTGTTCCCAACAGTAACTTCAAGCTGTCGAAAAGAAGCTATTCGGCAGCTTTCAGCTTCATCTGACACATAAATGAGTGAAAATAAATAAATAACAATCTTTTCTGCTGGCTTCCTTTTTTTTTGATTTACACCTCAGAACACCTTTTCTTTTTTTCCTTCCCCCCAGAGTAATGTTTTGATATTTTTTCCAAAGTAGTTCCTAGCTGAGGGCAAACAGGAACGACCAAGGCAGATTTCTCTTCTCCCTTTCCTGCAGGCTCACATAATTTTATTCTCGGAAATATCTTTCTTTTTTTTTTTTTTTTTTTTTTTTCCCCCTTTGCTTTGCTTGTAGGTCAGGGCTTTGCATGTTTGCTACTTGGAAGCATGTCAAGGCAATATACATCATGTCTGTAGCGAGGGAAGGTTAAGAGTCAAATTTTTGGAGAGAGAGATTATAGAAGAGCCACGTGACTGCTCCCAGATTAGCAGCAGTAGCAGGAGTAAGCATTCCTCTGGTATTACAGTAGCCACTGTGGGACATGCCTGAAACACTGAAGAGTGGAAGCTGCAGTTTGGAAGCTCCTTGCAGACATATTTATGAATACATCACTCCTCTTTCTTCCTACCTTTCATGCTTCCTGGGTTTCAGTTTCAGAAAGGGCTGATAAAGGACAAAAATGTGCACAGGGAGCCCTGTATCACAGGTCAGGAAAACAGTCATATATTTAACCTTAACTCTGCCCTTTGTTATCTCTACTGTGCAAATGGGAATGTTAAGGGTTCCAGTGAAAGGGCAAGAATAAGTATATGTCATCATTATTGTATGTTATAGTGGCAACTGGGAGTAAAGAAGATATTAGGGATCTAATCAATTGCTTCAGACTGGGCTACCTGGATGGAAAGGAAACTGGTGAAAGACATCTTCAGGCACTTCGATATCTAAGGCTGAACATAGGTGTCCATGCTCAGGCCACTTGCATTGAAAGTGTCACCCTCAAACTTGGTGGTTTTGATTCATTGCAGGAGAAGGAAATTCCTTGTATATTCCCACACACGAATGACCTTGGCTGTTTGAGATTTTTCCTAAACATCTGTTGAACACTTGGCAGGATAAAAGTCCTTTTAAGGGCTCACCAGCTCCACCTCTACAATTAATGATAAATGATATTATTCCATTATTATGTGACAAATTGCCCAATGAGAGAGACTGCTTCAGATGGCGTATTTGACTCCTGCTCTTTGGTGTCTCAGAAACTGGAGAGGGGGGGTGTGTGTGTATAGACGGCACTCCTGGGAGATCTTCAGTATCTCCCTGTCATCCAGAACAAAGACAGCTGCCCTGGGAGCACAGCCCTGCTTCCCAGAGCAAGCAGAAGGTCCATGAAAAAGACATCAAAAGGAATCACTTGCAAAAGATGAGTAAGTATGAAGGGTTTCTAGCATGCCAAGGCAAATGATGAGTGCCTGTCATTTGGGGTGGTGGAAAGTAATGGGAGGAGAAAATTTCCCTTCTGGAAATCTGTCCTGGGTTTCTCCAACCTTTCAAGACCAGAGGCCAAGCTCATCCTAGGAGGGTTCTTGAACAGAAATATATGCCACTGTTGTCTGTCAGACAGACTTGATGACTCAGGAGGTCTATACTCTTGTAAAAATAAAAATATGAATCAACAAAGCCTTTAAATTCCTGCTTAATTTTAAATATTGAAGAATACTTTTGACTTCCCTAGGGGTTATTCACATGGTTTTATTTCTGTGCCTTACTAGGTTGTCCAGATATGAATGTGAAGCTGCCGCAAAGCAGCATAAAAACCGAAAAAGATTTGGCGCTTACATGTGAGTGTACGTGTGTTTCACAGGTCTCTTTACTTCCACGTATTGCTCCTAAGAAGTCTTCAGGTTAACCAAAAAGGGCTACAGAAAACAAGACTGTTGCTTCGATTTATTGCATGTTCATGAAAGAAATGTTGAAAACCACAGGTGTGCGTGACTGGAGAAAAATGTTATGTGGCTTTGAGAACAACATGATAACGCTGCACTGAGAGTTTTGGTAACCACAAGGCCACGGGGGTAGGCTGTTTTCTGGCTTTGATCTGCCCTTCTGCACAGCCATGCCGTGTCACCCTCTGGATGAGTGACACCACCCTCTTTGAACTCCGCTCTCTACACAGAGTGGCCAAAGAGCATCTCATATTTTCCATCGAGAGCTTTTCCATTCAGCCCTGCTGGGAGAGGTGAAGTTTGTATCAGAGCACGTGGGTGATAAGGTGAAAGACGTTTTCCTAAAGCAAAAGAAAAAATAGGTAGTCATGTTGCCAAGCACCAAGTGGGCCACAGGGAGATGGAAATAAAAGACTACTGACCTTTGTACCCATGACTTGTTTCCTCCTCCCCAAACCAAGGAGGACAGAGGGAGAATGCTCATCTTTGGTGGAGAGACATGTGGAGGGCATCAGCAGCTCTGCTTGGCCTGTCACCAGACAGATTTGCAGAAGTGCTGGTGCATGCAGACCTGGCATCAGGACAGGTGCCTGCGCCAGAAAAGGGTGGTTGGGCTTCATCTGCTGCAGCCTGGTCCCCCTACAGGGATAGAATCATAGAATCCCAGAATGGTTTGGGTTGGAAGGGACCTTAGGCATCACTGAGTTCCACCCCCCTGCCATGGGCACCACTAGCCCAGGTTGCTCAAAGCCTCATCCAGCCTGGCCTTGAACCCCTCCAGGGATGGGGCATCCACAGCTTCTCTGGGCAACCTGGGACACTGCCTCACCACCCGCACAGTGAAAAATTTCTTCCTAATGTCTAGTCTAAATCTACCCTCTTTCAGCTTATACCCGTTGCCCCTTGTCCTCTCACTACACTCCCTGATCCAGAGCTCCCCCATCTCTCCTGTAGCCCCCTTTCAGCACTGGAAGGCTGCTATTAGGTCTCTTCGGAGCGTTCTCTTCTCCAGGCTGAACACCCCCAACTCTCTCAGCCTGTCCTCAT
The DNA here is from genome assembly GCF_000699245.1 of Pterocles gutturalis. NCBI lineage: Eukaryota > Metazoa > Chordata > Aves > Pterocliformes > Pteroclidae > Pterocles > Pterocles gutturalis. Next base: position 34,096 of record NW_010135972.1, on the reverse strand, counting down.
AGGGGAGGTGCTCCAGCCCTCTGACCAATTTCGTGGCTCTCCTCTGGACTCTCTCCAACAGGTCCAGGTCTTTTTTATGTTGTGGACCCCACAGCTGAACACAGTTCCCAGGTGGATCCCCCACTCTACCCCAGCCCTCTCCCAGGGCTACACACCCTCCTGGAGAAAATCCTCCCAGCTTTTCACTCAGTGACCAGGGACTGCATCTCCAGAATTTTGTTCCAGGAGGTTGTTCTTTTTGGTGTTGTCCGTCTTCTGCCTCTCACTGTCAATGCTATGGCCTTGAGACAAAATGGGTCTTCAGAGATGCTAATGCTCTTTCCCATGCTTTGTGCTGCAGTTTCAAGCCACTGGAGAGGTGCTGAAGTGCCTTTGCCTTTTATGAATATCAATGCAAATTTTGCAAGAGCGATTTAAATATAGCTGCCTGCTTTCCTGGGAGACCCTGTAGCTGTATTCTCACTGCAGCAAAAGCTGCACCATATGCCCAGCATTCGCAGCCGTTTCCCAAAGACCGCCAGGGACTTATTATTCTGCATTTGGCTTGTACAGGGTTCCAAAATGAAGGCTTGCTGGCGAGAAAGGGTGGAGGGGCAGACTGCAGCTGATGTCTTCAGCATGTTCAGATGTGCTGCTCAGGTGCATTTATGTAGCATCACAGGCTATGAAAGCTGGACGCAGCTCTGAGCAACCTAATCTAATGTGGAAGTCAGCCCAGCTTTGGGCAGGCACTGCATCTCCAGAGGTCCCTCACAACCTAAAGTATCCCGTGATTTAGTGAGAAACTCAGTTTGGACTATAGTCATAGGGCAGAGGAACAGCAAGGAAATCTCCTAGGGCACCTGGGTCATTTTCTGTCTTCCTGTTGTTTTTTGTGACTATCTTACAAATCTCTGAGTGTGGTCCGTTTCTCATTCCACATACATGGCCTGTCTCCTGTGTTGCTTGAACCTTACTGCACTGCGAGTGAAAATCCAGTGTTTCCCCTATTTTTTAAACCAAAGTGATTAAAATGCTGTTGGGCCTGTGCCCAGGTGAAGTCAGGCAGCCATTCTTTCCTTGTGTTAAGTATGTAAAGCTTTGCAAGTGAGTAAGGCTTTTTCTGTTTAGGGTAAGCAAATATGCCTCAAACCTGGGGAGTGTCCAATTCTTAGTGATCATTAAGTGATTGTTTATTTCACCGAGGCATAAATTACTGTGCCTTTAGGACAAAGCTAATAGGAAAAATGCTAATTAGTGCTGGTCAGAAATTTTCCAGTGGAACATTTTTCTGACAGAAACTCTCCTGATTAGTCAAAGTTGAAATGTTCCAGAAGAACATGTTGATTTTGCTGAATCTCCAATACCACACAGTGGGCTGAGGTGGGGTGGAATGGGAGCAAGGAAAGAAAGAATCTCTCAATCAAAACTCTCTTGCTGATCCCCTGCCAATTTACCTGCCTGGCTGCAAGCCTTGTGGCAACGCTAGGGATTAGAGTTTGGGGCAATCTGCCATGCAGACAACATGCTGGTGGACAAGCCCTGAAAACTCCTGGTTCCTGGTCAGGAGTGATAAATACAGAAGTCAGGGAGCCTGCCTCATCTCCCCAGCTCCCTGGGAACATGCACGCAAAATGGCATATCAGCATTTCCAAATCAGTTACTTCGGTCAGATAAATCAGACCTTCCCCTTGGCTTCCAAAAGAGAAGACTTCAATTTTGTTCTGGGTTTTCCGCTGGAAGAGGAGGAGGAGATGGTCTGATACCAGCTGTGTTCATTTGGACTCAGGCTTCTACAGGTGTAGCTTCTCCATCCCTGACATGTAAAAAAATCTGCACGCAGTGCTTTTTTTATTCTCACACTTTCCCACGTTCTGACAGAGCCACTTCTGAGGTTGAAGAGATGAGGATCATGGCAGCGTGGTCCCTGTGATATTCCTAAATTCAGAAACAGCCACATGGGCTTGTAACTTAAGACACTTGAGGGCTCTATGGCCAGACTGGAACTAAAAATCCCACAAGCACTGGGCTTCTGCGGTGGTAGTTGCAGGAGTCTGCTGATATCAGCTCACCCTGGACCTGCACTGCAGGACTTGCAGACCACACATGCAACCAACAGCATGCTGAGATGGTGCATGCATCATCGTGCACTTGCTCCTGGCTCTGCTTGTTCTTGCTAACTTGTTTGCTCCACTGCTGCTGAAACCGTCCTAGTTCTTTGGACTTCCACGTTTCTCTCCTGCAAAGAACACCCCTGGAGCTGAGCACTCATGAGGGCACTGGGCATGACCCTTCCCCTAGCTAGAGCCACCTCTTCAGATCCTAGAGTCGGCAGAACATGGCTCTAATGCTGATCAGAATAACTGCAGTAACCAGGACTAAAGATGCCAAGCATTAATATTTGATGCATTTCAATATTTAAAGAGCTTGATAAGATAATTTAAGAAGCACTGTCGCTTTTTAAATTATTTGTAGACAATTTATAATGGAGCAAATCCACTTGAAATGAGCAATATTTTGGCTAGGGTAGATGTATGGCTCAGACAGCTGCCTACATTTATCTAAAACATCAGAGAGAAGACAATTTTGAAATTCTCTGCTAGAAACCTCAGGTCTCAACAGGCTAGATTCCCAGCCAGCAGAAGCAAGCAGAGGACCCAGGCGGTGTCTTAACACTGGTTGCAATTTTGTTGAAGGAAAGTTTTGCCTTTGGAAATAAAGTAAAAGAGACAGAGGGTTTCCCTGAAAGTTTTGTTTTCAGTGAAAATATTTGGGATGTCATCTAAAACTTGAAAACCACAGCTGGAAAAAAAATGAACTGCTGGTTGCCAAGAAAAATGAAAAAACCCTGCTGCCTTTTTTTTTTTTTTTTTTTTTTAATTTGTTTTCCTGGAAACATCCTGGTGTGAGTGGCTGCAACAGCTTACACCTGATCAGGATCAGGCCCAGTACTGATAGCACTGTCACTTGCTTGATAAAAGCCATATGAGTCTGCACAGAGTTCACTGTGGCAGTCACATCTCATACATATCACATAGCTACTGTGCGCCTGAAGCAGAGGGCAGGGAGGTGATGGCACAATTCATGCAATGTTAAAATGAGCTGCTTTTATGTAACACAATATGCTCCAAATGCACCCAACGCACCACGGAAACTATGTGAGGGAAGCCAAGAAACCTCTGTACAATAGAACAAACAAAGACAAACAGTCTGTAAAGGACAGCACACTTGGTTACCAGTGAGGGAACATTCTGCATCAAACATCCCCTTTGTTTCTTTATTTCCCATCCTGATCATCAAGGAAGATGTCCAAACATGACATCAAAAGATGAGTCTGGGAGCAACAATTCGTACCTGCAGTGGACCCTGGAAAACAAGTGGTGCTGGTTTTACAGTGCATAGTAATTTTTTACAGCCATTCCTTGGTGGTCCAGAGAGAATCACCACAATCTCTTTTCTTCCCTAACCACCACTGCAGTCTAAGCCACTTCTTCACAAGTACTTCTTTGCTTCTTTCTACAAGTACATCAGTGATAAAAGGAAGACTAGGGAAGATGTGGCCCCTCTCCGGAAGGAAACTGGAGACCTGGCCATGAGGACTACGGAGAAGGCTGAGGTGCTCAATGACTTCTTTGCCTCAGTCTTCACTGGCAAGGGCTCTGGCCGTGCCACCCAAGTTGCAGAAATCGAAGGTAAAAACTGGGAGAAGATCTGCCCACTGTAAATTAAGATCAGGTTCGAGACCACCTAAAGAACCTGAAGGTGCACAAGTGCATGGGACCGGACAAGTTCCATCCATGGGTCCTGAGGGATCTGGCAGATGAAGTTGCCAAAATATTAACCATCATATTTGAAAGGTCATGGCAGTCTGGTGAAGTTCCCACTGATCGGAAAAGGGGAAACATAAGGCCCATTTTCAAGAAAGGAAGAAAAGAAGACCCAGGGAACTACAGGCCAGTCAGTCTCAGCTCTGTGCCTGGCAAGAACATGGAGCAGATCATCCTGAAGGCTCTACTAAGGCACATGGAAAATGAAGGACAAGTAACCAGCATGGCTTCACCAAGGGCAAATTGTGCCTGACAAACCTGGTGGTGTTTTATGATGGAGTTATGGCATCAGTGGACAATGGAACACCAACTGACATCATCTACCTGGACTTCTGCAAGGTGTTTGCACTGTCCTGCATGACATCCTGGTGGCCAAATTGGAAAAATACGTATCTGATGGATGGACCACTCACTGGATAATTGTCTGGATGGTCACACTCAGCGAGTTGTGGTCAACGGCTCAGTGTCTGAATGGAGACTGGTGATGAGTGGCATTTCTCAGGGATCAGTACTGGGACCACTGCTATTTAGTAACATCTTTGTCAGTGACATGGACAGTGGGATTGAGTGCACCCTCAGCAAGTTTGCCGATGACACCAAGCTGTGTGGTGTGGTGACATGCTGGAGGGAAGGGATGCCATCCGGAGGGACCTGGACAGGCTTGAGAGGTGGGCCCATGCCAACCTCATGGAGTTCAACAAGGCCAAGGGCAAGGTCCTGCACGTGGGTCGAGGCAATCCCAAGCACAAATACAGGCTGGGAGGGGAATGGATTGAGAGCAGCTCTGAGAAGGACTTGGGGTGTTGATTGATGAAAAACTGAACATGAGCCGGCAGTGTGCGATCGCGGCTCAGAAGACCAACCATGTCCTGGGCTGCATCAAGAGGAGTGTGGCCAGCAGGTCGAGGGAGGGGATTCTTCCCCTCTGCTCTGCTCTGGTGAGACCCCCCCTGCAGTGCTGCATCCAGCTCTGGGGCCCTCAGCACAGGCCAGACACGG
>NW_010135972.1:0-29204 GCF_000699245.1 Pterocles gutturalis | reverse complement strand
GTTCAGCCTGGAGAAGAGAAGGCTCTGGGGAGACCTTAGAGCAGCTTCCAGTGCTGAAAGGGGGCTACAGGAGAGATGGGGAGGGACTTTTTACAAGGGCACATAGCAACAGGACAGGGGGTAGTAGTTTTAAACTGGAAGACGGCAGATTGAGATGAGCTATTAGGAAGAAATGTTTTCCTGTGCGGGTGGTGAGGCAGTGTCCCAGGTTGCCCAGAGAAGCTGTGGATGCCCCATCCCTGGAGGGGTTCAAGGCCAGGCTGGATGAGGCTTTGGGCAACCTGGGCTAGTGGGAGGTGTCCCTGCCCATGACAGGGGGTTGAACTAGATGATCTCTAAGGTCCTTTCCATCCCAAACCATTCTGTGATTCTATGATTCTATGATTCACCTCCTTCCTCTCCAATACTCCTGTCTGCTGCCCAAACACCACCCTTTTATCCCAAATTGTATGAGTCCAGGTAATTAAAAAAAAATTCTCCACCTGCACTTGGAAAGTGGAAAATGGAAAGTTCTCTTTTGTGTGGCTTTTCCTGCTGCATTGCTAGTTTAGTCTAACTCACTGCCTCTGCCTACAAACCATGCCTTGCTTATAGCCTCAGGTCTTTACCAGTCCTGCAATCCAGTTGCTTTATACAGCCAACACACAAGGGCAACGCAGGGAGAGGATTACTCTGTGGTGGTGCTGACTGTTTCCTCTGAAACAAACCCATTGCTGCACAGATGAATGGGCCAGGTGCATTAGCAATCAGAAACCTGGTTTACAAGCAGAAGCTGGGTATTTTATTTGGCCTTTCTCTGTTCTGTTTCATTCCTGCGCAAAACAGAAATGATACAATTTTGCTTCCACTGTTGTGTCTCTTTGGATTTAGGGGGCAAATTCTGTCTGTTACTGGAGGTACAGAGGGACTTAGAACAGGAAGGACTTATTCTCCTGGGTTTCTAGGTACAGCTATAATGCAGCTAGGAAAAGCAATTCTTTTTTTTCACCAGTGAAGCAGGTAGCACATGCAACAACTGCTATGGTAAAAAATTAATCTGTCCCAGAAAACATGAGCAAACATGACAGAAGTGTAACAATGCAACAGCTGAAGGTTTGAAAATGTTCATGGTCTTATTCTGGATGAAGGGAAGAGAGAGGCAGAAAGAATGGAGTTGCACACTTCCAATCTCAGCAAACCACCGAGGAGCAGACACCCAAGGGAAGGTGTCCCAGACTGGACCTCTACCCATCTCTCCTGGATTATGCTGTTGATCCATGTTTATGTCTCAAACAATGAGCAGAACATCTTCTACGGAAGAGGCTCCACCACAAACCATTTGGGCAGGGCACTCGGACAGAACATTTCTGAAGAGGTGCCACCATGTCTACAAACAGCTTGGGCAGAGCATGTTGGAAGAAAAGTTGTTTCGTGAATGAATATTAGCAATTGTTAGTGTTTTTATTGACAGGCACACTTGTTGAGGTGGGGCATGGGTGTTGGGGGCTGGAGTCATCTCTCTGGTGGAAAACCAGCTGCACCCCCCTCCCCCGAAGCTTACCTGGATGCTGGTGCACCCCTCAAAGGTCAGCCCCGAAGGTGACCTGGATGCTGGTCCCCCTGCCCTGAGGTGTAGTCCTAGAACCGTATAAAAGGTGAACTCGAACTGTACTCCCTATCGACCCATCACCACCTCACACAGAGTTTCTGCCTGGAACAAAGACACGTGCTGGAACAAGGGATTCGCGATGTTTTCTATGTCTCTGTGTTCATGTGCTTCTGTCTTTGTGTTTCTGCCCCTCTTTCTTACTTTTCAACTCTTTCTTACTCTGTCTTCTAATTTTAGCCTCAAATAATGATTGAGCGTTATGTGGTGCCTGCTTAATGGATAAGTGATGTCTAGTGATAACTGATGAGTGTGATTTGGTGCTTGACTCAGAGAAGTTGATTAGCGATGTTTTTGCCACTCCTGAGTTAAAAAAAATTGTGTTGTATTGTTCCTTGAGTCATTGTCTGACTCCACCTAGCCAGTGCTCCTTTTCAGGGAACCACAAAAAACCACTCTTGACCATCCACTGGAGTGGGGCAAGACAGCAGGTTTTGTTCAGCCATGACTGAACATCACTAGCACAGCTCTGACAGTCATTCTGCAGTCAGAGGGGATTTTGGTTGAATATTGCGAATTTGAGAAACTCCTCTGCTCTACACTTTGCTTATGGCCTGATACTCCTTTGTCCTGAATACACAGGAGACTCCATCTTCTGCTTTCTTTCCCTGCTATGAAACCATGACCAGATCCACTTAGGCCAGCAGAGATTCCAGGATAAAAATGATGCTTTATCTGAAGAAAGCTTGGTCACAGAATTTCGCCTGAAGGTGTCTATGGTCCTGGGAATCCCAGAGGTCATTTTTAGCCCTCTGGGATTAGAAAGGAGTTTTCCAGCCTGTGGTAGGAGGAGTGTGGCTCAAGGCCTCTCTTGCTTCTACAGTCATGTCTAGGGTGATGGGACTTTGACAACCTTTCTCCAGAGTGTTTTTGTTTCTGTTCATCAGCTTGTTGGTATGATAACATTAATAAGCACTTCTGTGGAAACAGTGCTTTTGGAGATGAACATTGTAATCAGGATGAAGAGACACTGATGAGTATTGCTAAAATTAAAGAGCCTAAATTCAACAAAATTGCTTTCACTAGGAAAATGTATTTTGATCCATAGGCACCGTTATCCACCAGCTACATCCTAGTCTGACCAAGCCAGGCATGCTCACAGTTGGAGGGGGTGGCACCTCTGTGGGAGCCCTAGCAAAGACATTCCTCACATTTTCCCAGTGGTACTTTCCTCAGTCTGTCAGCCCTCTTCTGCTGTCATCTGGCCAGACACTTATAGCAAGCAGCCTTGGGTCCCAGAGGAAAGACAGTCCAGAAACAGAAAACCCAGCCCATGCTTGTGCTGGAAGAACTGCCAGTTGCCCACTGCTTGCTGCAGCGCCCCTCATTGCAGACCCTGCTACCTGTTGAAGAGATTTGGAGTTTCTCCCTGCTGTTGTCAACCTTGTATGGTTCACAGATGTACCAGGGCTCTCTGTGGCAATGTCCCACCTGCAGGCTAGGGAGAGAAGTCTCAGGGTGACACGCAAATGCCCTTGAGACAAGAGATGCTATGTTCACATACTCCACTGACCTTGCTATCTGATCTCTTACCACCACCAGAGATGCATGCTATTAACACCTTAGTGGAGGAAAGGCTTTTCCTAAGGCAGCCTGAGCCCTCCTTGCATCTCTGACAGTCTCTCAGACAGCGCCTGCCCCTCTCCGTTCCTGGTGCCCAAGGTTTCTCAGCTCATCGTAGGCATTGCAAGAAGGACGTTGAGCTGTTGGAGCAGGTCCAGAGGAGGTCACAAAGATGGTCAGAGGGCTGGAGCACCTCCCCTATGAGGACAGGCTGAGAGAGTTGGAGTTGTTCAGCCTGGAGAAGAGAAGGCTCCGGGGAGACCCTACAGGAGCCTTCCAGTGCTGAAAGGGGGCTACAGGAGAGATGGGGAGGGACTTTTTACAAGGGCACATAGTGACAGGACAAGGGTTAATAGTTTTAAGCTGAAAGAGGGCAGATTGAGATGAGATCTGAGGAAGAAATATTTTCCTGTGCGGGTGGTGAGGCAGTGGCCCAGGTTGCCCAGAGAAGCTGTGGATGCCCCATCCCTGGAGGGGTTCAAGGCCAGGCTGGATGAGGCTTTGGGCAACCTGGGCTGGTGGGAGGTGTCCCTGCCCATGGCAGGGGGGTGGAACTGGATGGTCTTTAAGGTCCTCTCCAGCCCAAACCATTCTATGATTCGATGATTCTATGATTCTATGAGTGTCTCACTATAAAAAAGCAGCCACACTGGGCGTGCCACCCGGTCCTGCTCCTCATCCCCTTGAGCTCTCTGGCCTGCTCACTGCTCTGCTGGCCCTTCACCACACGCCCTGGCAGCCTCATACTCCACTCCATTCTGGGATGGGTCCTGGGAGACACCCTCCCAGTTTTGTTCATCTACCTTTTACCTCAGTCAAAAAAATGTCCCAGTTTGGCATGCTGGCGCCTTGCAGCGTGTGACTGAGTGCAATAAGATGATGCATGTATTTGAAGACAAAGGGCAAAACTGAAATCCCCTATTAAAGTTTTCCTCTTGGGGCTGCAAAGGTCTCCCGGATGAAGGAGACGTCTCTTTTCTCCCTCTGGCAGCTCTGTGCTTCAGGCAGTGATTTCTCCTGGATGTGTGTAAGCCTTGCTGGAGGCAGCAGCTACAGCTATGGGGTTGGGAAAGGGTAGTTCTTTGAACCACCCCCCCATTGCAATAGTACAAACTGGAGTAAATAAATATTCAAATCCAGAGAGTGATGCAAGGGTGTTATGTCAGTGTTAGTGTGTCTAGAATCAGGTAGTTTGTGCATGAACGTGACTAAATATTAAAGGAAGATATCTATTTGCCCATAAACTTATCAAGGGTGAAGCATTTCAGAAGTATTTCATGGCCTGTAAAACTGAAATGCAAAGCCTGAAAGCATCACTTCCCATTGGAAAGCCTGCAATGACTCACACTGACAGTGCTGGGGCCATAAAGCTGCAAGTGCATAGCTCTGGGGCATCCCAAGCCTCTGTTTTCCTACCCCTGCCATGACAAGTGAAGTTGCTTCATAGAATCATAGAATCATTAAGGCTGGAAAGGACCTCAAGGATCATCAAGTCAGCCATTAACCCAACACCACCTAACCCACTAACCCATGTCCCCAAGCACCACATCTACACATTTCTTGACCCCCTCCAGGGATGGTGACTCCACCACTTCCCTGGGCAGCCTGTTCCAATGCCTCATCACTCTTTCAGGGAAGAAATTTTTTCTAATATCCAGCCTAAACCTCCCCTGGAACAACTTGAGGCCATTTCCTCTTATCCTATCACCTTAGCTTCCATGGGTGGCTTCCTGCTTTACCATCATCTCTCTTTTTTGAGTGTGGAAAGCAGAGGAGAAAACAGGATTTCTTACTGCTGGGTATTACTGCTTCTACTTCGCACATTGCCACTTAATATTGTTAATGCAGTTCATAAAACACAAGACAGATTTAATATGCAGTTCATATAATTACTAGGTAATCGTTAATAATTACATTCTCAGGGGTTTGAAAGCAAGCCCCAGGCTGGCAGAGCAGCAGTCCTGCACAGTATGTCCAACCAATGATTAAGTTTACTCATTTTTTTCCCTTCCTCAAGACTATCTGCCCAAAATGTTTGCTTCACTCTCAGTTGAAGGGCAGAAAGGGGAAGAAAGGAGCTGATCTTGACTGCTGCTTCCTTTTCTACTGCCAGAAACATGCCCCAGCCACTTCTTTTTTTTTTTTTGTGAGTTGATTAAATGGTGGCCTCTGTGCCCTCAGAAGTGAAAGCCCTGCCTGGCACTGGGTGAAGAAGTGGCTTCCCTTGCCCACCATGAACCATGCATTTGCAGATGGGAATATTTTGCTCAAGAGAGGACATGTCAGGAGCATCCCAGGCATCAGAGACAACTCTCATCTTCCCACTGCTGCTAATCAGTAGTGATATCCATAAGGCCCTCACTACATGAGGCACAGCACTGGCCTTCACTGTATCAGCCCTGCCACCAACATCTCTACTCTTTCCTCGAGATGTGAAAGAGGGGATGATGTCAGCAGCCAGAGAAAAATAAGATATACCAGGAAAAGTTTTTTCTCCATGAGGGTGGTCAAACATGGACATGGAAGCCCAGAGAGGCTATAGGATCTCTATGTTTGGAAGCACTCAGACCTCAGCTGGACATGGCCCTAAGCAACTTCATCCAAGCCTGACTGCAGTCCCTTCCCACCTCAATTGTTCTGTGATTCTCCGTATTTCCAAGATCCAAAAGTTTGATAAAGTTTTCTGGAACTGATGACTGTTGCTTACCCATGGGAGTGGGCTGGCTCCAGATGTACCCCTGTGACAGACACCCCAACCTTTGCACTCTGTTTTGTCTTCTGACAGTTTAATATTCAGGATGGGAAGGTGCTGGAGACAGAGATTGATCACTTGATACTTTAGCAGTGATTATTATGAATTCATTCATTTAAACTAATTTGGAATTTGTTTTTATTGCTTTTGAAGGCTGCCTTTCAATAGTTTAATAGCACTACTTCTAGTGACTGGAAAAATAAATATCTGACAGCTCTCGTTTAGCAATGTGTCATCTGTATGGATGTTTTCTGATGTATAATAATAAACACATGCTTGTTAGGAATATATGATCTATAAATCAAATTTCCAAGGTCTTTGATTAATCTTTGTGAGTGGTGTAAGGAAGATTGCTTTCACCCTGTCACAAGCAATCCCTGCTCTGGGCTCTAGCAGCAACCACTGGCACTGAGGTCACAAACTGTTTTCTGTTCAATCCTTTTTGTTTTCATTTCCCTGTAACTTTCTGAGACATCAACTTCTGGAGATAAAATTTTCCATGTTGAGCCTCCACCTGAGGATGGCTTTAGACTGCTGTATTTTGGGAGGGAGAGTGCAGAGGGCAGTAAGGGGCATTGTTTTCCCTTCCCTTCTATGGCAAGGGCAGTGGGATAACATTTGCAAAGTGACATGAAAGTCCTCCTTCTCTCCAAAGAGGTGGATACAACCCACAGCTGGAAGGAGCTGGCTGAGGCAGGCTTACAAGCACATGAAAAATATTTTATCATGCATCAACTCAAAGGAGCTGCATGGGAAGCGGCATGGTATAGCCCCACACCAAGACTCCATTCCTGCACAGGCAATGCCTGTTCTCAGTTGTGGGTTGCTCCACTCCCCAGGCATCAGCCCCAGGATGGGGATGGGCCAGGGGGCTGGGACATCTCCAAGAGAGCATAAGTCTCAGAAAAATGCCTGAACCTCCCTGATACTAATAGGTTTTCTTCTTCTGTTTTATTGTAGACCGTGAGTATCCATGCCCTGTCCACAGCACTTGAAAAACCTTTTAACTGGGGCTTTTGGAGCAGTGAGTTTCCTGGAAGGAGGAAGCATTGTCTCCAGACCTGTCACTCCCTGTCTGGTCTTCTGTATATTACAATGGATGGGGTAGGGGTGTAAGGGAAAGACGTGGTGCTTTCCAGAGTTATATTTGCTTGGTACCACACTACGTGGCTTGTTTGTTGTGTGGCAAGAGAAGGTGGGGGGTATGGGGCAGGGATCTTGTGCTGCAAATGTAGGTAAATGTAGTGCAAAAGGAGGAAACAGGAGTATATCTCACTGCATGCAGGTCTGCCTGTGCATACTCTGGGCTGCAGGATGCAGGTTTATACAGATGAACTCTTATTCCAGAGTCCTGCCCTCCCTTCACCTGGGTATGTTGTTTCCACTAATGAAAGTGATGCTAATTGTTGTTCTGCAGGGGTTGGTACGGGGACCAGTGTTAACATCTTTGTTGGAGACATGGACAGTGGGATCGAGTGCACCCTCAGCAAGTTTGCTGATGACACCAAGCTGTGTGGTGTGGTGACATGCTGGAGGGAAGGGATGCCATCCAGAGGGATCTGGACAGGCTGGAGAGGTGGGCCCATGCCAACCTCATGGAGTTCAACAAGGCCAAGGGCAAGGTCCTGCACATGGGTCGAGGCAATCCCAAGCACAAATACAGGCTGGGTGGAGAATGGATCGAGAGCAGCTCTGAGGAGAAGGACTTGGGGGTGTTAATAGATGAGAAGCTCAACATGAGCTGGCAGTGTGCACTGGTATCCCAGAAAGCCAACCGTGTCCTGGGCTGCATCAAGAGGAGTGTGGCCAGCAGGTCGAAGGAGGGGATTCTCCCCCTCTACTCTGCTCTCGTGAGACCGTACCTGGAGTGCTGTGTCCAGTTCTGGGCCCCCCAATGCAAGAAGGATGTCAAGATGTTGGAGCGAGTCCAGAGGAGGCTATGAATGTGGTCAGAGGCTGGAGCACCTCCCCTATAAGCACAGGCTGAGAGTGTTGGGGTTGTTCAGCCTGGAGAAGAGAAGGGTCTGGGGAGACCTAATAGCAGCTTTCCAGTGCTGAAAGGGGGCTACAGGAGAGAAGGGGGGCTCTTGGTCAGGGAGTGCAGTGACAGGACGAGGGGTAACTGTTATAAGATGAAAGAGGGCAGATTTAGATTAGATATTAGGAAGACATTTTTTCCTGTGCAGGTGGTGAGGCAGTGGCCCAGGTTGCCCAGAGCAGCTGTGGATGCCCCATCCCTGGAGGGGTTCAAGGCCAGGCTGGATGAGGCTTTGAGCAACCTGGGCTAGTGGGAGGTGTCCCTGCCCAGGGCAAGGGGGATGGAACTTGATCTTGAAGGTCCTTTCCAACCCAAACCATTCTGTGATTCTATGATTCTAATTAACAAAAGCTATTTGTAAAAGAAGTTAGCTCTTGGTTTAGAAATAGCCCACCATGCCTCCCGAGAGCCTTCATTTCTTCAGAACTGTTTTAGATTTTTTTTTTTTTTTTTTGATCTTCAACTTGGTTTTGTGCTAAGCTCTGAAAAAGCTGCTTCAGCCTGGAAAAACCTGGCGAGCAGAGATGCCATCTCTGCTGGCAAAGCAGTTGCAGTTTGATGTTTGTCTCCCTACCTGTTCACTCCCCACAGTTATCCCTGGTTAGCAATGCTGCTGTGCCACAGCCTCCTTGGTGTCATCTTCTGACTTGGAGCAGATTAAACAGCACAGGGCACTGAGGATGCATGGATGTGCGCCAAAGAAGGAAAACGGAAATAATTAGTTTTTATGGTTTATTAAGTATGGTGACATACTAAGACCTGTCTAGAAAAGCAGGAACAGCTGGCTTTTAGATAACTTCAGTCATGTTAGGGACACCTTTTTGCAGAGTTTGGTTGTCTCTTTTAATTCGTGATAGCCTGTCAGGTGGAGGCCATTGGCTGCTCTGTTGTATAGCATCAGGTGGCTGGTCCAAGCGGACCCCTGGATATGCTGCTAGGAAGGTAACTGTGGTGTCTCCAGTCCAATGGGTGCCTCAGTGAGGAGTTTGACCACCTACACAAAGTGCATGTGATTCCCAAGTCTATCCATTTCTAGCATTTATGACTACCTGTACAGTGCAAGAACTGCAGCAGATCCAGTTGCAACCCAACGTAACATGGATCTGATGACCAGCCACCTTTTAGGAGACCTGATTCAGCGTCATGTAGGAAAATTGAGTTATAGGGTAGGCACCAAAAAGCCTCCAGTGGTGCCCAGCATGCTTATGACCATGGTTTAGTCCCCCTAGAATCCTGAGTGACCACGTAGCGTGTTTTCTTCTACAGTATTAAGTTTGCCAGTTCGGATGAGATGTGATATCTTCAGACATGGATTTAGCAAGCCGATAAAAAAATCTGCATAAAACCCTACAGTTTTTGCAAAGAAATGCTTTTAGCTAAACTCTAGTTAGCTTAGTCTTAGCTAACTAGAGTTTAGCTAACTTAGTTAGTTAGTCTTAGCTTAAAGCGTAGCGAGGTCCCTGGATTAAACTTGTCTTTTCAAGCCCACACTTATTCTTAGTGTTCTAATCTCTTAAAGTTGCCAGAAGTGTAAGGATTCTGGTTTAAAAACATTCAAGCAATTTTATGTCTGTGCTTCCAGTGTATCTGGAAGCAGTGACAAATTCTTAATAATTTCAACTCTGTTGCAGAGCTGAACTGCAGTGTGATCCTGCTAAAGCTTCCTATCTGCCTGGAAGTGAGTCAGCTGGTGACATGACAAGCATGGGAGCAGCCGGTGTGCTGCTGGCATCAGGTGGAGCGTCTCTACAGAATGAACATATGTTCTCCACTGCAGCCACTTCATTCACTGTTCCCTTGTTAACTTTTATAATATCATTTTTTTCCCCCATTAATTAAGAACTTTGACATTTTGAGAGTTTTTAAAATTTTCCTTTATCTGTGGGGGTGGGAAAGGGCAGATGCTAGGAGACAGAAACTTTCAGTGATGAAACTAATGAGAATTTTTAATGTCCAACCTACGAAGAAAATTTTAATAAAGACACTACTAACTCGAGCAACATTCTGGAAGATCTTAATGATTGGCAGGTTTTTAAATTTGCATCCCTGCTATCTGGCAAAGAGGGAGGAAATTTAGATGGACTTACATTTGGCTGGTGAACAAACAGAGTTTGTTCACCAGCAGAGTCCTCAGTTTAGCTCAGAAATGTTCTGCAAGTCTGGTGATGCACTGGGTGTTGCAGAGGACTAGGTCTACCAGGCACATTGGCAAGAAATTGTAATAAAGAAAAGAATTTGTGGGGACATGGCAGTAAAAAATAGAGTTGTGATGAAGCTAGAAGCTAGCACATTAACAAATGTTTTAAAAGGTAGAGGAGGGATAAATGCTTATTTTATTTTCTCCATGGGGAGAGCTTGCCTGTGGAATCTCCTGCATGGCTTTGAAATGGATCTAGGAGAATGTGGCCAAGCCTACTGCTGACAAAGGCGTGTTCTGGATGGTCCAAACTGACTGAAGAGCTGCAGAATGATCTTGCAGATGAAATTAACCTTATTTGACTGCGAAATTATATCTGTGCTTGGGGGGAGCCTTCAATACGCTTATCTGCTCTTTGTCTCTAAATTATCGTGTACCATTTGCAAAGAGGATCTGAGGATTTGTGCTCTGGTATAGCGCTCTGAAAACATCAATTCACAGCTCAGCATGGTCAAAAAGGCAAATGGGATGTGAGTAATTATTAGGAAAGATATATGGAGAAAACCAGACAGCATTGTTATCCTGCTGTATAAACCCCACACGTGCCTCAGATCTGCATGTGGCATGAAGCTGTGTGCAGCCTGTCTCAGAGAGTATCATGGGGGCAGTGGACAGGAAGAGGGGATCTGGGGACCAAGGCATGGGTGGATGCTCTTTAAGAAGAGTTTCAATATGACTGGAAAGAAAACAACGGAAAGGGCTATGATCAAGTCCTCCATGTTCATGAATAAGAGTGAGAGCAGGGAAACAGTAGATGCTGCTTCTCATAACTGAAAAACATTCAAAGATTTTTTAAAAAAGCAATATTAAAACAGACTGAAGGAAAGATTCTTTAGCATCATGGATCCTTTGTTGCATAACGAAGCTGTGGAGCTCCCTGCCAGAAGAGGCTGAACAGACTAAAAGTCTAAATGAGAAAAAGCTTGAAAAAAAATCAGAAAACTCTTCCAGAGTTGATCTGTCAAAGGTTGTTTAACACGATTATAGCTACAATAGCCGACACTGTGGGCTAAGATGCTGGGCAAATACGGCAAGGAGAAGGTGTTTGTGTGGTGTTTCCTCTAGAACTTGTGATTGTACAAAGTGCAGACAGTTTGCTGGAAAGGAGAAAAAAGTTATCTCTTTTATTTTATCCCTTGGCTTTCAAAAGCTGGGGACTTGTGTACCTCTGAGGGAAGCAGTCGCCATTTTAATCCCTTGGATGGGCAGCAGCTGAAATCATATTGCTCAGTGCTTTCTGCTATAATAGTATCTCTGACTGTTTGTGGCTTAAAGGAATTTGGTCCCGGTTTCTCCAGGCTACCTGTCATCTTCTGGAGGTGTGATTGTATCCACTGGTCTCTGTTCAGCACAGCATTGCTCTGCCAGGGAAGAGTTCAGCCCTGTTAATGGAACAAGACAGACAGTGGTGGTGGCATGTCCAAGCTGGGCCTGGCAATGAGCTGCTCTCTGAAGTGCAGTCAGTTCAGCAGCTCCACGACCATCCGCAGCCACCTGCCCCATGGCTGCAGCCACCAACCCCATCCCTGGCTACCAGTAAGCAGGGCTGCTGGGAAAACAACAACATGGAAGACATGGAAGGGAGAGTAGAAGATGTATGAACTTGGAGTACTGTGTTCAGCTGTGGGGTCCCCAACATAAAAAAGACCTGGACCTGTTGGAGAGAGTCCAGAGCAGACCACGAAGGTGGTCAGAGGCTGGAGCACCTCCCCTGTGAGGACAGGCTGAGAGAGTTGGGGTTGTTCAGCCTGGAGAAGAGAAGGCTCCAGGGAGACTTAATAGCAGCCTTCCAGTACCTGAAGGGGGCTACAGGAGAGATGGGGAAACACTTTATCAGGGAGTGTAGTGAGGGGACAAGGGGTAATGGTTTTAAGCTGGAAGAGGGCAGATTTAGACTAGATATTAGGAAGAAATGTTTTCCTGTGCAGGTGGTGAGGCAGTGGCCCAGGTTGCCCAGAGAAGCTGTGGATGCCCCATCCCTGGAGGGGTTCAAGGCCAGGCTGGATGAGGCTTTGAGCAACCTGGGCTAGTGGGAGGTGTCCCTGCCCATGGCAGGGGGGTGGAACTGGATGATCTTGAAGGTCCTTTCCAACCCAAACCATTCTGGGATTCTGTGATTCTCTGAGAAACAGGAAGACGAAGAGTACTAGGGGTAAGCCAGCTGATGCACTGGGTCTTTATTTACTGTCCCCTTTCCTCCTGTATGCTGTGTCCTGGCTCCTGAGAAACAAATCTCTACCTGAGATCAATGCCGCAGGGGTTGGTTAGGGTGGCAGGCAGCATATCCTGAACATAAGCATGGGCATTGGTGGCAGGGGTAACAAAGTCCTGTCAGATCCCCAGAGAAAAAGAAACTGTTGTACTGCACCAACTGGGGAGATGGGTTTTGGGTAGGAAGCAGAGGAAGCGTCTGGCTTTGAGGTAAAGCTGAGGACAGAAAGATGAGAAAAGGGCCCATGGGTAGAGGAAGAGACTGCATTACCCAGGCTAGCTGGGAGGGAGGCTAGGATGCCTTGAGAAAAGATCTGAATCAAAGTATCACAGGCAGAAATCAAACAAGAGGAGTCAGGTTATGCGGAGGTGAGGGTAGGTGAGCCTGTGACACTTCAAATGTGTTTTTTCTCCCCATAAACTTGAAAGGGAATCCCTGTTTCATCCTCTGAAGCTGGATTTCTATTACAGCTTCCATTTGATACAACGGGGATAATATCACCTGGGTTATTAGTGGTGTGGTGTGAAGACAGGTGCATTTGTGTGGTGAAGGACAGTGATGACAAGCCCTGTAGCTGGGGGAAATGAGCAAATTTGCCTGAAAAGTAGACTTGGTGCTGTGTAATAATCTAAAATTGTGGATGATGCAGAATGCTGATTTTTAAAATAGATGAGAGACCTTAATCTGATCTGAACAAGACAAAAATCCTGTGGAAAAAAGAAATGTTTTGTTTTAAAAAAAAACCCCAAACCATCTAGTATACACAGGAGGTGGCAACTTAGTGATGGACAGACTTGCAGATTCATTTCTGCAGACTTTTTTAGTTGTACTTTGAACTGGGAGAGACGCCGAGAGTCATAGCACCTCTTTCCATAAGCTGTGCTAGAAATTTAACTTAAAATATGCTCTAGACATAAGAAAGGTTAAACACTTTTAGAATATCTGAATACCTCTTATCTTCATGGTACAATAATTTATTATCAAGTCCTGTGCCTGGAGACAGAGGAACAAATTGTGCTGTTTCTACTTTTCTGTTGATGGACTCTGATTTCTGTCTGGTAGCTGTTCCATATGGCTTATTACTTTTACTACCTTTTCCATATTTATAACATTTTTGCTTTCCTGACACATATTTCTTATGAGAGCTGTCAATTCCTCTTACACTCATCAGCGAACAAGTCTGGCAAACATGTTTATCCACTGATCAGATGCCGGTCCTCCAGAGCAAAATGAAACTAAAGTTACCGCAGCTGGTGTCTAACAGGGTGTCATGGTCCACTAAGGACTCCTGATGGTTCTTTGCTGAGATCTCTAAGTGAAAAATTAAGGCGACCACACCAAAAGGGGTTAGCTTCAGCTAAACAGCAAAAACTTTATTATTTTGTGTCCGTAAGTGACGTGCGATAGATAAAGGGAGTGAAAAGCAAGTAAAGAGAGGAAAAGAGGAATATAGCTACCACCGCGGGTCCGAGGCGTCCCCTGGGCCCAGAGCCAGCAGCGTCCCGCTGGTCCTAGCGATCGTCGTGGATCCTTGGTGGGGAAGGCTTCAACTTTAGGTTGCTAGGGGAAGACCTTTTATACAAAGTTACACACCTTGGTCCTCCTCTACTTCAGGAATCCCCACCTCTCCCCAGGAACTCATTTTCCTATCTCCACCTCTGCCAGGTAGCACTGTTGCGCATGCCCAGAGAGGAGTGCCTGGGGAGTGGTCTGCCTCGGAGGCGGGGAGCCTTTGGGATTATAATGAGCAAAGTTCACCTCAGGGTAAAGATTTTGTCACAGTGCTTGGCATGGTGTCTGCCATCTTTCTGGTTGGCTAGCCGTGGCACCTGCAGCTCATTGTTCCCGTCCTTACAGAGGTACGGATAGTGTCGGACAGGGCAGGGCCGTGGAACGAGACCGTTTCACTCCATCCCCCATCAAACCATCTTGTACCAGTACCAGGGTGCGTTGCCGGGGAAACAAGTTCTTTGCACACCAGCTGCGCCTTTGTCTCAGAAAGTGGCAATTGTGTTTTACTTTTACCCTGGAGATTTTCTCATGTATCGTAACTTTGCTGCAACAGGCCTGTCGGGATGAGTCTTGCTCCCAGGCCGCATGAAATCCATAGGAAAGGACCCTATAGTCTAACTGGGGGTGTCATGTCCTTGGTGACGAAGTTGAGACAATGCTGATTTTCTAACCAACTCTTACACAGCACTAACACTGCATTCCCTTGGGAACAAACTGATTTACTCTGTCTGTATAGAGCCTTGTGAAGTGGAGAGCGGAGCCCACGTCACAATATGGCAAGGCAGGACCAAAGCGTGATGCTGTGTGGTAGGCAGAAAAAGACTTTAAATGAGAGCTCAATCTCACTGGCATGGAGGAAGGGATTCCTCAGTTCCCCTTTGGAGTTAACGGATGAAATGTACCCCAAGGGCAAAGGCAATTACTCCCAGACACATTTGGATTTTAGGCTACTCATACGCTTGGTTAATGGTCTAGGCTCTTACTAGCACCAAATCATGAAATCTTTGCAGATACAGTTCTATTAAGAGTTTCTTTACAGTACAGCTATTATGGTGATTGATATGGACAAATGTGATCTTGAAAGAACAATAACGAGACAATATAGCTCAATACTAAAGCAAATGTGTTCAGAAAAATCAATTTTTGAAATGAGAATTGCATGAAAAATCATGCAAGTGTGTGTCTTTGTGCCTGCCTCTCTCATTTTTGTCTGGCTTTTGTTCTGCAAAACCTTTCGTAGTGACCTGAACCACACTGACGTGGAATATGACTCTCTCAGAGGGCTATACCGTGACAGATGTGCTTGCCTGCTTATACCAAAAGACTGGAAGTTGAAGTATATTTTGCTGTTCAGCATATTTTTAGAGGAAGCGAAAGAGTTCTGGAACACACTTAGCAGTATGAAGAGGAAAATGTGAACCCATTACGGGGACACAGATAAAAACTTCTCCCTAAAAATCTGCAGCAATTTTCTCATTTATCACCAGCTTCTTTCCAAACTTCAGCCCCTCTGGAAGTTTGATAACCTTAGGCTGCTTTTCCTCCAGTGCTGAGCGACATGAGAAGGAATGCGGTGCCTTTTGCTGATACTTGCGCAAGATGAAATCATCGTTACAGGCTTGGTGAAAATGTCAAGCTCTTCCCTTCTCCTGGAGTTTCTGACAGCTCCTGCTGTACAGGCTGCACTCCCCTCTGCTGGAGGGAAGCTTGGTGCTTGGCGGGCGAGGTGCCTTGGGTTGGCAGTGGAAGACGGAAACCATGCTCCTTCTTCAGCGAGGGAGGTTTTCCTTCTGCTGACTCGTGAAAGGCTCAGTGTGAGGGGGAAAATGCTGTGTCCTGTCCCTGGCAATGCACATGTGCAGTTTAATGACTGTATTCTACTGGCATGGATTTCTTATTCTTGTCACTGTAAGATATTTCTCTCTCAAATACTATCTTTAACCTGATGCTTTGTCATTCTGCTGTCTCTGAAAAATGAGCATACATCTTCAGTGAGCTAGCTGCAGCTTTTCCCAGATTCCCTTTAGTAACCTTACCAGATTTTTTCTTGCTAGTACGTATTATTATACCTTTATCCAAATCATGGAGAGAAGATTTCACATGATTTCCATCTCCTCAATGCATTTGGATATATCTGGAGCAGCAGTGGAACTCGCATGAATTGGTGACAGAGAGGACAGAGGCATAATCAGGAAATAGGAATACTTCTTTTATTTTAAATTCTTGAGAAACTCATGTGATACAACATGGGCCACCAAAATTTACCCTGTTACCACATACTGGGCTCACACCAGGTCTGTCTGACTCCAGCAAGACACACCAGGTAGTTTTGAAGGTGCCAAGCTCTGTAGATTTCTCCATTGCTCTGACTGTAGTCGCTATAACTGCCAGGGAAAATTAAAAATTGCAAAAAAAGACAGCATCAGTTTCTAGTTTTCTGTTGGCAGAAGGGCCTTTAGCTTGCTGGAACAAAGAGCCATTAGTACCCACTGCCTTCTGTCAATAGCACCTCCAGCCAGCAAGGGTGGGGACTGGCTGTCTTTCCTGATGCATCCAGGTTTCTAGGAGCACCCATCACAATTGCTGATTCATCATTCACTGTGCCCACAGTTTCCTTTTCTGTGATTAAAGCTGATCACTGAACGTCTGAGCATGGCTGAAATTCCTGCGCAGGGGCTAACACTAAAGGAGGAGAGGCTAAATTGGGTCCACTCATGCTAAAGCCACACATTTTATTTTTTTTTAAATTCAAACCAGAAAGCTCTGTCTCTTTCCTGTGGAATAAAAAGGGAAAGTCACAGCAGGACAGTGTATTTGGGAGTTGGCACTGGAGACTGAGTCAGGAGAATGGGGCCTTAATTACCAGATTTCTTGCTTTTGTTGGTACAGCTTAACCATTTGATTTATTTTAATTATGGTGCTTTTCATTAATGGTATGCCAAAATCAGCAAACCAAACTGTGCTTGAACCCATTGTCCTTGTATCACCTCTCTGAGTTCAGGTGTTAGAAAAGACAGACACTACAAATAGGAAAATGGTGTCTTTTCACCAATGTGCCACAGCCTGACATCATCGATACTTCCTGGAGCTTTCCTTAGTGAACTGCAAAAAAACCTGCAGCACTGAAATATTTATTAAGGAATTTCTTTAACCCATGTTGGCTTTCTGGTGTTGGAAACTCCCCTGATATATACTGAATTATGCTGGAATGTTGCCATTACTTTGCCAAAAACTGGATTGGACACCTTTCTTAAATCCATCTTGATAATCTTCAACAGTCTCAGAAACTGAGAAATGAGAGCACCATGTGACTAATTACAAAGGAATCGGCACTTTTTACAAGGGTCAGTGAGATGTCTGAGGATTACAAGAACCCTTTAACTGCCTGTTCTTCTCACTTGCACTGTGTTGGTGAGAAATTGCTGCATTCAAACAAAACTAGGGGGAAAAGCAGAAAGAGAGGAAAACTGTAATCATTGGATGTTTTCAAAACTGGACAAGGGCATGATCAACCTGCTCTGGTTTGAAGTTGCCCTGCTTTGAGCAGAGAGTTGGACTAGGGACCCTTGAAGCTGAGTTACTCAATGATTCTGCAAATTTTCCTGAATAGCTTCTCAAGCTGGAGTAGACTTTTTTTTTTTTTCCCTAAAAACCCTTTCATGGCTTTTGGTTGCCTTGGATAGTGGAAGGAGTGAAGCTGAAGGCCAGGAGCTGTCTCAGATAGACAGGTTCCGTTCTAGGCTGGGGAAATCATAAACCTGGGCATGATGCAAGTAATCCCACTTCTTCAGTGAAAGGGAATATGGACCTCTGGCCATAAAGGACTGTGTGGAATCTGTAGTTGGAACAAAAACCGCAGCACTCCTGTGTCCAAGTGATCCACAGATCTTGCAAGCAAATAATATTCCAACCTTAATAGCAAATGTTATTCAGCTGTATGTCAGCAGAGTTACATCTGATAATGGAGTTGTCCAAGCTAAATCAAAACAGGTCCCAAGAGAGAATTAATTCTGGGCTTTCCAACATAGGAAAATAAATGAACCCATAAACATCCACTTACATAAAGTATGCCTTGGACATCAAAAGTCTTCATAAACATCCCACAAATATTTCTTAATAGTTCTTTAGCATCTGTTGGAGGTTGCACAGGAGAGGTCTTTAGAATGCCTGAGAGCAGATCCCAGAGGATGTGTCCCGCACAGTGTGCTGCTTTACTGTTCTTTCAGTCTTTTGCCTTCTAAACCCTCCCAAAGCCACCATAGTTTTCAAGACTATCTACAGGAAGGAAACACTGACATAAATCCTAGTTTTTTTGGTGACACTGATGTCTTCAGGAGCTTTAATGGACTTACTTCAGCAGCTGTGGGAGCTCACCAGCACACTGAAGTACCTTTGCTTGTCTAATTTGCTTCTTAGCATTTCCAATCTTATTTTTAGAGGGGAAAATATAAGATTATGATGTCTAAAGACAATGCAATGTTGAAAGACTCACATGGGACCAAAAGACAGAGGATGTTTTCCAAGGATTAAAAGCAGGGAACATTCACTGAAGTCAGTGTTGGGCCATCTACACCGTCCACAGGGCTACGCAGAGAGTGGTGAAGAGGCCACTTGCTCCTCAGGAGAGCAGTTGGAGGTAGAGAGCAAAGGCATGGGAGTGCAGCCTGGCTGGATAGTTTTCCAGGCTTAAGGGTATATTTATACCGGCTTAACAACCAAGATGTGT
The DNA here is from genome assembly GCF_000699245.1 of Pterocles gutturalis. Taxonomy (NCBI): domain Eukaryota; kingdom Metazoa; phylum Chordata; class Aves; order Pterocliformes; family Pteroclidae; genus Pterocles; species Pterocles gutturalis. The sequence goes on along the minus strand of NW_010135972.1, from coordinate 10,559 downwards.
AAATTCATTTTAAGGCAGGATATACCCTGAAACATCATTAGTTCTTTCTGAATATGTTTAAGTGGGCTCAGATGTCTTTGAAGTGGACTGGGCTTTTCAAAGAGCTTGAGCCCAACCCAAACATGATGTCTGGGGGACTGAAAGAGGACAGCAGTGCAGTAAAAGGCTGAAGTCTGGTCAGCTGTACAAGGTTGGGAATGCTCTGTTTGGGGTGTGGAAGGGAAAGATGAGCGATGCCTGAGCCCTCAAAGCCATGCAGAGAATGAGAAGGCAGCAGCCTCCGAACACCAGGGAACAATTCCTCCTGCTGCATCCTCAGACCCTTCACACTTAGTTTCCTCCTCCTGTGAAAACCAGCCACCTCTGTTTTCCTGGGTGGCTTCTCTTCTCACTTCAGGAAGCCGAAGAGAAGCCATTAAATGACCAAAAGCACAACTTTTTTCAAAACAGTTAATTTCAAATAAATTCAGGTTCCAAGTCATGCTGTGTGAAAATGAGCACTTCCCTAATTTGCTTGAAAATTGGAGCTTGTCCACTGTAAAAGAAAAAGGACTTCCGAATTATTGAATAATATGAATTTCTGCCATTCAAAAGGGCTCAAAATAAATAGGCTTGTGTTGTAGGCTTTTTTTTCTTGGCACTCTTGTAGGAGCTATTCTGGTAATACTTTACCTACTAAGTATCAGTCTTATATTTTTATGTTAGTTTGCAGGTCATTCACGCATAGCCTTCCCCAGCTCTCATGTGCCCACCACACCATTTCCCTGGAACATTTTCCTGCCTACCCTTCCTCCACTGTCTTCTTCAAGGGATTCTACTGGGGCTTGCAAGCTTAACACAATGGAGTGCCCTGTCCTCAAATTCCTATGCTCCTACAGCCAACATAATTCTCTTGGATTTTGACTAGAAGCACTCAAGCAGTTCCCAAAATAAAAATCTCGATGAAAGTATTTTTGAAAGGCCTCCCTCCTGTGCAGGAAGCTGCCTGTACCAAATTATTTGGTCTAGAAGAGAGCTTCAAATGCAGTGCCAAAACACGAAAATGTGTCAGCATCTGTAGTATCTGCACTTCAAACTCAGTATCTGTATTTCACAAAGGACTAGGGCTACTTTGTGGTAACTCCTCTAGCAGTGCCTGTGTGGTACTTTGCTCCTGAACCTTTTTCCTGATATTGCCTTGTAAAGGGTTACTTTGAAGAAGATAGCAAATTGAATTAATCCTATGAGGAAACTATATCTGCAGTGTTCATTCACTTATTAAAGCAGAGCCAGTGTTTATTCACTTATTAAAGCAGAGCCAGTGTTTAACTTTTCTTCAACACAGTATTAAAGGGAAGTGAATGAATTATTGAATGAACTATCTTCAAAAGTTCCTGCACTTACCAAAAGTATGATGCCTGCTGTGCTCAGACAATCCATTTCCAAAGCTTTTAAAAATATTTAAGGGTGAACTTTGTAGGTTTTCTATTTCCAGTTAGACAAAGCATTGACTTCTTTCAGAAAAGCCTTTAAGAAACACAAAAATCTCATTGTTTAAAATAATTTTGGAAGCTTGTTCCCAATTCCCAACAGCCCTCTCTATTCTTTGAACTGATTTTTTCTATAGTGTTATTTTGAGTAATTCGGTTTCTTGAGTTTGCCATCTCTGACTACCTCACGTTGTTCAGGATGCAGCATATAGCTAGAGATCCTGTGACTCAGGATGTGCTAAAGTTGCTGGTTGCTGAAGGTGTGTAGGGCACTAAGGAAAGGCATTTTTGCCATGCTTGATAGACTCCCGGCAGTGTTCATGGGAAGGACTACTGGAGATCTATAATCCAACCTCCTATCACCAACACTAGATCAGAGTGGCTGCAGCTTTGTCACAACTCAGCAACAAAACCTCCAGTGGTGAAGACTCTCTCCACCAACCTCTCTGGTGACCCAGATCCTGGGGAAACCATTTCTTTGAATGTCCAGCCTGAACCTGCCAGGCTGCAGCTTTCCGTCGTTGCTCCCTGTTGCATCGTATTGCAAGAGTGTGCCTCATTGTTGCTGTAACTGCCCTTCCTCTGGCTATTAGATGTCTTCTTGGCCTCTTCACCGACTGCTCAGGTGCAGCTTGCAATGCTTTTTCCAAACCATGTGCTGCTTGGCCACCACGATGTACAGGGTGGTGAGTGTTGCCTCCTCCAGAAGTTTTTGTTCTTTTTCTACAACTGTTGAATTTCAGACTCCTACTTATAAAGGTCAGTCCCAAAACTGACAATAAGGTTTACCTCAAAGTCTCAAATTGTGCAACCAAACACTCTGTACGTGCAGTTTTAGGGTCCAATGTTCTAGACTAGATGTTGCTCCTTAGTGAAATCGGAAGTCAGTTCTGTGACAGTGAATGAAAAACGTCAGTGATTAATTAATATTAGTTTAAAACAGATATAAAGCTTACTAATTGATCCTAGATTTTTGTTTGAGATGGATATGTTTCAAACACTGCAAAAAACCCCTATTTTTTTTTTTTTTGCTTGATTCAGGCCTTTTCTCCCTTTTTGCGCTGTTCTCACAGAATGAGATGTAAGTGCTTGAAAAGGCAAAATTTGAACGGTTTTGCTAGAAACATTGAAAATGTGGTCCTGGAGGTTAATCTACAGCAGTTGTTGTGATATCCAATGGGAAATTTTGCCATAATGTCCCAGGGTTTTTGGCTGTTCCAATGGGTGGTAGGGGCTGTGACTAATCCATGCTGCTGCAGAGGCAGCGGACACAAGGGAACACCTTCTCCTTTACAGTAAAGGGCTGCTGATGAGACAGTGACCAGGTCTCCTGTGACAACATGCTACTTGCATATGCTGGGACTGCTCTGTCCCCTAGCAGGAGAAGCAGCTCTTGTCCATCAAGGACAATGAAGGGTGATCTTACAGCAGAGTGAGCAGCACTGACATTAGAGCCTGTGGAGTTAAGCTAAAAGTAAATGTGACTTTTGAGTGGCTCTGTGTTATCCCAGTTCCTGAGGGCAAGTGACTAAACGACTGCATGACTAATAAATAATTTTCAACCTAAATTGAATAATAAATCCCACCACGTAAAATCTAATTTTTTGTTCTATATATATTCCACAGTCACTCCCGTTCTTGCTATGGTCCATCAAATTGCAAAGACATCCAATGCAAACAGCTAAGGGTGATTTGCCTTGATTTAGGGTTTTCATCTACCGCACAAGCTGGGAAATTAATTGGAATGAGTGTTCACACTTCAGGGGAAGCAGTTCTGAGCTGACTGAGACACACAGTGACAACTTGTAAAGGTTTGTAAAGGGCAGTCTTCAGATGACTATGGCTTTTGGCTCCTCGAGTGAGCAGCTCAGTCCCATTTCCACTGCTTCTGTTTAATATTTTTCTCCTGGGAACAGTAGAGAAATGGAAAAAAGCTGCTTCTTACACATGGGTTTTTCAGTGCTTTTGGGCACTGTTGTAATTTAATTCCGAAAGGAGTAGGATTAATGAGTCCTGAAGGAGAACAGGATCAGAAACATCTATATGAAAGTCTCCAACATCTCTGTTAATTCTGGAAACATCCATGACAGTGTGATGGATACTCAGGTCTCGTCAGACTCCTGTTCTGCCTGTGAGCACACAGGCTTGGCAGTCCTGCAGATGCTTGGATGCCAGTCAGCAGCTTTCTAAACTCCTCTAAGATTGTTGACATTGCAGTCACCAAAGATCCTGAAGTGAAAGCGCAAAGGGAAGGGGATCTCCACAAGAGAGGTGATAAAGTTCACTTGCTGATAAGGAAAAGATGAATCTTGCAATGCCATGATGATTGTGTTGCATGGGACCAGAAAAGGTGTCTGTACCATCAGAGACATCAAAAATGTGCTTCAGAAGAAGAAGGTGGGAAGAAGTGCATGACAGATCATGTAGATGCCTTTGAATATACGAAAAGCCTCATCACATAAAGTTGTTGATTGGAAACAATTGTAACTGGCTGCCCTGGTGAAGCAGAAAAACCTGCCAAGGACGTATAAAACATCACCATTTGTTATACCCTGGGCAGCATAAGCCATTCAAATTTCTTTCCTCTTGGGGTTCAGAAGATCATGGTTTAATATTAAGTCACAATACAACCTGACCAAAACAAGTCTCAACGTTTTGTTACCAATTTTTGGCTCTCCATTTAGCTTTCAGATATTAGACTTTGGCTTCGGATGAAGACTTGATATGTTTAGCTGGAAACCAGACCTTTTTTTTGCAAAAGACTGTTTAACTGAAAACCCAGTTTTTCAGGACATATCACTTAATACCTGACTGTGCCCAGGTAGGCACTTTTGATGTCCCACTGTGCCTGTTTCACTTCTGACCCACAGGGTTCCTCAGCAGACTGAATAGCTTCTGAGTCATTCACATCCACCTGAGCTTTGAAAAGGCAACCAGAAGTATGCACAGATATTTTGCAAATAAAACACATGGACTCACTCCAAGGAGACCAAAGGCAAAACCTGTAAACTCCCTGCCGACTTCTGGGTAGTGAAGAATGTTAATCAAAAGCAAAACCACCACTGTAGCTCAAGAAATATGTTTATACCATCTATCTTGGCAGATTTTTGTGTTGTAATTTGAAGGTGCAAGGAAGGCAGCGCTAAGAGTGAAGCAGCGACAAGAAAACTCTCACGGCGAACAACCCCAAAAGTGCCGATTAACCTGAGCAGCAGGGGCTGTGAGGCAGAGAACCTGAGTGTGTTCACAAGTCTTCTTGCAACTCTCCAGCTCAACAGCACTTGGGAAAGGGACGCCCATACCCCAGTAGGAGAAATGGGTGCTGGGAGGGCTATTGATCAGCAGTGATTTCCCAGGACAATTGTCATTTGCGTTGCCTGGAAAATGGGGGTGATATGTTGTTGCAAGTCCTCTGTTAGAAGCTGTCAAAGTTAGTGTCCCTCAGGGGTCGTCAGAGGGTGAGGCACCACAATGCTGATGTGAAACCAGGCATCAGGCTCCATACACTTTTCCTGTCCAGCATCACATTTTCTTAACAGCTCACATTTCACACTTTTTTCCTCCTATTCATCATGTTCTGGTACTGCTCTTGTCCACCTGGACCTGCATTGCCATTGCCCCTCCATCTAGACTGGCCATTGCCCCTCCATCTCTTTCTTTTTATTGGTCTGACCAAGGCCCTGTCACAGACATGCTATATGATATGCAAAATCCTGCCTCTCTTGAAGGCAAATTGCTTTTCTGTTGGCCCTAGTGTCAGAGTTTCATCTGAGGTATGGGTTGCTTATCTCTAAGGAAAATTTCCCATGAAGCAGTCAGTGGGACGCAGGTAATGCAAGATGGTATTGCTAGTGCCAAGCAAGAGTTGGGCTAGAGACCTCCAGCAGTCCATCCACACCTCAGGGTTGATGGAGCCCATCACAAGAAAAGTATAAGCTTTCTGTCTTTGGGCAGAAACAGTCAGATGAGCTGCTCCTGATAACTGTGACAGTAAGTATGGAGTTATACATTACAAATGAGATCCTGTGATGACTCTATCTGCTCTTATGCAGATCTTTGCCAGATTAGGCAATGCTACAGGAAGCTGGGAAATGAACATAACTGAGCTCACTGAGACTGTTTTGAATTAACTTTCTATTTCTTTTTATTTCCCTGAGGCAAGGTCACATGAAGGTATTGGAAAATTTCAAGGCAAAGAAACTCAGCACCTTAAACTTTGTATAAAATTGTTTTATATATATGAAACACTGGGTTATTTAGCAGTCTGGCTAATCTCTAAGCAATAACTAAGGTTTTAAATGCTTTCTCAGAGAATCAGAAGGATTTAATTCTGGCAAAATGATGTCAACACACCGTCAGTTGCGTCTTGGTAGGTAATTACAGAAAGCAATAAATGTTTTTGAACTCCTAGATGTGGACTACATGAAGGGCAGAAGGATAAAGCATTGAAGTTGTTAAAGGCAATCCATATCCTGACCTGGAAAGGTACAAATCTTGCAGACACTTCAGCTGCCAGTTCACATACTAGCACAGTGCACCCCAGAAGTGATAAAATTTGTGCAAAGAGCTTGCCTCCATATTGTGAAGCCCAGGTGATTTGGCTGAAGTCGTGGAAGGGACTCAGCATTTGTGATGCTGAGATCCATCCTCTTGCAGCTCCTCTGCACCTCAATTTGCAGGCTAAATGGATTATAAAACTGCAGTTGAGAGAGTTGTTTAGGAGAAGATGAAACGGAACTTTTAACTAAAACACCCGTGTAAACGTAATGATACAGTGCTGTGGTCATAAATATTCATCTGGAATTAGGTGGAAGTCTGTGCACTCCATGAGGTGTGATGGAGAAGACAGCACTGTGCAGAGACTGTTTTTTAATTTGAGAAGTACTCTAGTCACACTTAAGATATATTTTTGTTTTATGTATGATAATATTTTTTTTCATGACACATGCAGACAGTTCAAGAAATCTGGAGGAGGGGTTGTTGACCTTTCTAAATGCTATTTTACATTTTTAGCATAGTTTCTAGTGGAGAGTACAAGAGGACATAATTCTTTTTTTTTTTTTTTTTCCTATTGACCTGTCTATCTGCAAACTCACAGTTCTTGAATCCATTTGCCAAATTCAATGAGATCTGACCAAAGGGAAGAGATCTCAAAGCTGTCAACTTAAATTATATCCCAGTTACCTCCTAGCTGCTATATTACTTTCTGTATGCTTAATGAAAATTGGCGTTTACATGGAGGTAATAGCTCCTTTTGGGCTTATATTCAGTTGAAAAAAACGCTAAGAACAGTGCTTGCCCCTCCCACATAATCTGGGTCATCCATCCTATGGAAGCTATTCAAAAAATTTTTCCTGAAAAACAAGTTTTTTCCCTTGTGAAAATTTCTAAAATAGGTTTTGTAATACAGTGGTATTAATCATAGATGGGACTATTCCACCCTGATGGTGTGAGAGGGAAGACAGACCTCTATTTGACTCAATGCTGATTTTCTTCCCTTTCCAGAGCAGCATTTGTTGTGTGTGTCATGCATGTACTGTCAGAAACATAAGCTAGAGAAACAGGCACACAAGGAAACAGTGAGCAAAAAAGGAATGGCAAACAATGTTGCCAGGGCAACTTTCTCATGGTTTCCAAATATATATTTTTTTTAAATCCCTGAAAACATCAGTCACGCTTTTTTGAAGTACATGGTTTTTATCTGTTAATTTGGAGTTTGCTTTGCCATAGCGTGGAAGGTGTGACGGCAGAAGACGACACCTCTAGGAGGGGAGCTGATGTGTCAGTGAGGTCTCAGGGCTGAGTTTGCAGTTAGCCAGGACTGCAGCAGCCCCATGTGCCCATCAGGAACGTGCTGAATCTGTGCGGACCGGCACGCTGCTATGCACCAGGAGGTGCTGCTTCGTTATGATCCCCGTCAGAAAGGCATTCAGATGCTGTGAAGTATAATTTCAAGGCTGTTTATTAAAGCTAGCACTGCAAAGGAGAGGATAGTACAGATAGCGCTGTGCCCTTCGGAAGCTGGGAATGCCCAGCTGTGCATCACGGAGTGGGTCTCCGATGAGGGCACAGCGCGCCGTGCAGACCTCATCCATGGAGAGGCTCCCCTGGTTTGGTCATTTGAGCTATTATACGATTTTTTCTTACAAGAAAACAACTCCATCCATCATTTCTACCATCAAACAGGAAGGATGCTGCCAGGAGAACTTCTTGCAGCACTTTGAAGTAAGGGCAAGGCCATGCAGGTGCACAAATGCTGGTACCACGTGGGAGCTGGCAGCAAGCTCGTCCGGCACCAGGAGATGGGGAAGGTTGTCCTGTGGCCGAGGGCCACATGGAGTATGTTCTGGAGGCCACACTGGGCATGCAGCACAGCACAAGCCGTGCCCACCCGGGGCCATCTGTGACGAGGATCACCGGCTCCTAGACATGCAGGGGCTGTGAGGTCAGGACCACGGGCATCCCTGTTAACGGTGGCTGTGGGGACACGCTGTGGGAGCACGGGGGAAAGCCATCTGGGACAGGCCCGTCCTTTGCTGTTGCGCTCCAGGGAAACTCTGCAAACCAGAAACATTAATTTTTAAAACAGTCCAGAATGTGCCATTCACATCTATCTTTGCACTCTGGTTTTACAAAAGGAGCTGTGATACTTTCTGTAACAGCACAGTGACTGCAATAAAGCTGTACCAGTTATTAATTTATTCTCCTCCTAGATACTTAATATAAACCAGAGTATTTCCAGCATACCTCACAAGAAGAGTGATTCTTTTTTATGAAAGTTTTCATGTTATGCTAGCATGGGTAAGTGCAGTTAGGAAATCACCATTGTTCCTTCTAGGGCTGTGGAATATTTTTTTTTTCCCCAAACATGGGAAATTCTATAGCCATAAAGAAGGATAATATTTGGCAAATGGAAAATTGGTAAAATGAGATTTTTTGCTTTGATAGCAAGTGATTTCTTTACTTGAAACAATTAGCTTCCAGAAAAAATACAGGAAAAATTGTTGGGGCTGAACAGACATATTTAATCCGGAAAATGCAGAGAAGGGAGCTTAGCATTTATCTGAATTATGTAACCAATCCCTCAGTGGAACTGACAAGATTTTCAGGAGCACATCAGTCCCCAAATTCCTTGCAAATCCTCATCCCACGTGTAGGGCCACAAAAATTTTCAAAGTCACCGAAGATGACATGTTCCCTTCCTCTCAGAAGTGCACCCGCTGTCTTTCTGCTCTGACCCGTTCACATGACTCTCCACGCCAGTGGTTTGAGGATTCTGTGGTCATGGAAACCCAGGCTGTCACTAACGAGAGTAAATCCCCTACTGCAGTCAGTATATTGCAACAGGACCTGGGCCTCCTGCTCTCTCTGGTTCGCTCCACATTGGATGCAAAACTGGTCATTTCCCAAGCCCGTTAGAAGTGTAAAGTATGGAGCCAACCCAGCTAGCAGCTCACAGTAGCAAAGCAACCTGCTCACCTTGCTCAGAGCTCGTCTTCAAATTCTGACCATTTGTTTCCTAACAACTGCTAGGCATAGTCAAGAAGAGATGCTGAAAACAGGAAGATTCGCATTAGTGATGGAGAGCATCCCTATCCTACACTCTGTGCATGTGAAAGCACTCCTAGCTACAGAGCACCAGGGGCTGAGGGCGGAGGCTACAAGTGATTTCAGAGTGGAAAAGGGAAACAAGATTCCTTCACAGTTGCTGTGCAGAATAGTAGCTGGAATTATTTGTGAAATTAAAGGGAGAATAGGTCCGAAACTGGGCTCTTGCTTACACTATTTCTGAAACAGAGGGTCTTCAGGTAAGCCGCTTTCAAAATTTCTGTAGTCCTCGCAAATCCTGTTGTGCACAAAGAAAACCCTGGTAACTCAGGGCTGCCAGCTGCCTAATGTGCTCCATGCGCTCGCTTTGGAGTGGTGGTAGTTTTGGGTTTTGTTTCCTGTGAGGAAAAAAGCGTGTGGGGGTAAGGCTGGGTTTTCTGCTCTGAAATGGAAGCTGCTAATGCAGGACCCCTGTGTGGCCTCAGTACCTGCTCTTAATAGTGTTTGCACAGAAAATGGAGAAAACAACTGAACTTAGAGACAACAGTTCCCAGTCATATCCTTCAGCTTTCCCCAAAGTATATCCAAAACTTTAAAAGTACATCAGATGTTGAGAAAACAGTAGGCATAAAATGTTCAGCCACCCTTGAACAGGTATCAGCTGGTCAGTTCTTCTGTAGGCTTTGGAGTGGTGGACTTCAGAAATAATGTTACTAGCAACAGTGGTCCCTTCCAGGGCTGTCCTGTTCCTTCTGCAGGAGTGAACCTGCCTTGTTTGTTTGCTGAATGAACACATTTGCTAAATGGTTGGGACAGATCATTTTGTGAGTGTGGGTGTTCAGCCTTCCATTTGAATCCTGGCTGCCTAGCATTATACCTGCTCACTGCCTGGAGGCTGGCAAAGAGCATAAATTGTGAGGTGTGCTTCAGGTAGACAACTATGACTAGAAGTCACAAGCTCCTGCACTTGGACACTTATCGTGATCCATAGGATAAGCTGTGACTCATGTAATGTCAGACCAGGTATGTATATCTATTCATAAAAGTCATCCAGGAGCAAGTCCTACAGTTTGTCTGTTTATTTATACATTGCTAAGTTACGAGATCTTGTCTCACAAAATTACGAATAATGGAAACTTGAGCAAACTTGGGACATGGCTTCAGGAATTTATTCCTTGCAACAGCTTCCTAGAGCCATTGGCTCCAAACTCCTTTCATCTGTCTGATGCAGAAGGAAACGCCCACCCTTTATGCAGGATGAGGCACAGGCAGGTCACAGCCAGACTGTGCCTGACATGACCAGGAGGTGTGACATCCTCAGTCCTTGTGGGGTTTTTAGACAAAATATTTGCCAGAATAGAATATTTCAGTTGGAAGGGACCTACAATGACCATCCAGTCCAACTGCTTGACCAGTTCAGGGCTGACCAAAAGTTAAAGTATTTTATTAAGGGCATTGTTTAAACACCTCTTAAAGCCTTAATGATTAGCTTGGGGCATTGGCCACCTCTCTATGAAGCCCAGAACTGCACACAGTACTCAA
>NW_010135971.1:0-24324 GCF_000699245.1 Pterocles gutturalis | reverse complement strand
TCTGTGATTCTGTGTGATTCTGTGATCCAAAGCTTGCATTTTCAGAAAAACGGAAAACAAATTTTTTCTTTGTAATCTTAAAAAAATGTTTTTATACAGCAGTTATACAGGTGGTTTCTAAATGGGTGCCTAACACTGTGGGAAAAGTATATTTTAATTTTATTCCAAAATGAAATGAATTAACTTAAATTGAAAAAAAAAAATGCTTTAACTAAAATGTCTGTCTTGCTTCCATCGCTCTAATTTCAGCTTAATGTTTCTGACCCACAGTAGTCAGTAAATGGAAACCTGAGCATCATCTTCCTAATGGGCAGAAGTTAATAGAATTGGGTCACTTTATTCAATTTCTGATTTGATAGAAACTTAAAGTAACTTGAGTGTCCATTGCAGTAAGTCACTTGGCTTTTGAGTCTTCCCAGCATGTTAGTTTTGCGCTGACAAACCCCAGAAACCTCTCTCAGCTTACCCTAACTGCCCACGTTTTCTGAGATTTTTCACTCTGATTGCAGGCTTGGTCTTAGGCAAAGTACTTCATTTTGGTCTGCATGGAGCCAGCTACTGTTAGCTATTAAGCCAGTTACTTACCTGCTTTGGAGCTGTGTACACGGGACATTTTTGGTTGTACTATTGCTTATTGCTTCTGTTGAGGTCTCTGGTAACCCCTGTTCTGTCTGTCACTTATCTCCATGCATCCATGTGCTAACAACACAAAACTGAGCAGGCAAAATCCTGCACAATATTTAAAAGTTCATTGTACAGAGTAAAGGTATTTAAAAAGAAAAATATGAAGAAAAATTAACACTGAATTCCAGTAGTATAGATCAGTGTAGATCAACAAAAACCTACATTTGCAGCATGTTACGGTGTTTCTAGTTTATGAGAACAAGAAATCTTATTTTAGCAGATTCACAAATTGGTATTTGAAAGACAGGAAACTTAAATAATACTGGACAAAATATTTTTTTGTCCACGGTAATGGGAAGTACGTGTTTTGGTGAATTTAACCTTGAGACTGTTTGCAAGTGGAGATAAATTACATGAGTAAGTTAGACACGCTGCTCCGGAAGGAAGCCAAAGAGCTGCTGGAGGTGCAGCAGCCTGTCTTACTGCTCTCCAGTGAGCAGCTGCTGTGGCCAGATGAGGGAGACACAGATGCCTTAGTTTTTGAAGGGTTTTAGACTGTTTATTCTAAGAGCCCTGGGCACCAGAATGTGTTTGGAGATGCTTCCACTTCTTCTAGTACTTGAGAAATAGAGCAAGAGTGTCCTGGAGCCTTAGCAGGGGTACTAATTTAGGAGACGCTTGGGTTCCAGTCCAATGACAAGTTAGCTACGCATCAAGCAATGATGTCAAAATTTGAGGGTATGGGCTCCCAACTCATACCACTGGACAGCTTGACTTGCTCCCTGAGCAGGTCTGTACTTTAGGTGCAGAGTGGCTTAGGTGAATGAAGGGAGAAGGCAGAGCTCTGATACCACCGTGTATCCCCTCCTCATTTCTCTCTTTCCTTGGAAATGTCTCAAGCAAAGGTTCATTTGATAATGAGTGATATATGACCATGTATTTATGTGACCAAAATAAAATTTTATTATTTTCTGTTTAGTTGAGAAAACAGAAAAGTAAAAAATTTCGTAAGACCCATACTATATTTTTGCTGAGCTGGAATTTGGACCTTGTTTAATGTTATGAATGCAAAATAAGACTTTTTTTTTTTTTTTTGAAACTTGTAGGCAAAAATCTTTGTACCAATCTATCTTTATTGCTGTTTCACAATTGTATATATTATCCTTTGAGTTGTTTGTTTGTATATAGTCCTTGGTTTAAAAACTAAGAAGTGAAACACTTGAGCTCACAAATAACACAAACTGCTCTTTTGAGAAGGAGCTGTATTGTTTACTTAAGTTATTTTTTAGGAAGGTGGGAATCAGTATGTAGCTACTGGAGCTAGCTGCAGTAGCTGGAGTCTCCCTGAGGCAGTGCGCGGTGCTGAATTAGCTGTTCAGTGCGTAAAATTACAAATATTGTAAAATGAACACCTAAGAGAGAATTTCATTACTTAAGGAATCTCAAATGCTTTTTCAGTGGCCTGATAAGAGGCTGATTGCGCTCAGTTACATTGTGTGAAGAAATCTGTAGCAAATGGCAAGATCCACTATGCTCTCTTTTAGCTAGAGAAGTAATCTGGTAGCGAGTTTACAAGGTGAGAGGGAGGGTGAAGAAGTGTTGAATATAAGAAAAGGAAAATGAGGTGAATCTCATTAGATTTTATCTTTTGTCACTCACTGTTTTGGCCCATCTGCTACTCTCTTAAAAAGAATAGATTTGCTCCAGATGCATGTGTTCCTATAATTAACATTGCAGTGTGTTGTGAAGAGTTTAGTCAAGTGCAGCAGGGTGGGTGCCAGTCAGGCTTGGCTTTTTTGGCTTGCTGACATCTTATTGTAAGTGACACTTTCATGAGCTCATTTATTGCACCACTACTTCTCTAAGTGATTGTCAGCTAGGGGATTATATCAGGGTGATTACAGCAGCAAGGTGAGTCAGGATTTTTCGGCCTTCTCCCTTTTTTTGAGGAATGGCTGACAGTCAGAGTCCCATCCAGTATCAGACTGATGGCTGCTCTGCAACCATTTCCTGTCACTTGTGAACTGATGTGTCCCCTTGATGACTAGAGGCTTGAGTGGGCACAGTAATTGACAGTACTACCTCTCTAGTGGGGTCTGTTTATGTATTTGCAGATAAGCTGTCTGTTGACTGCTTTTTAGGAGTCATTTTATATCTCATGTTTGAATTGCTCAGCTGCTTTTTGCCAGAGGATTTTTTCTGTAGTTAATTATAGGATTATAATTGCCAATTAAGTGATAAGCCACAAAAGACGTATTCCTGAACTACTGGTGCATGCGTTCAGTGTATTGTGCAGCAGAAGTAGCATAGGAAGTGACCCAGGATGCTTATGGCTGTCTTTCAGATGACCTATTTTTTTCCATTATATATTGTAAATTAAAAAAAGACACAAGATATGAAATGGAGGTGGGATTTCTTTGTAGGCAGTGCAATTAAAAATGGTAACAGAAATAGGAGGAGGAAAAGAATGATTTTTTTCTTTTCCAAAATTCTCTCTCTTTCCTCTGCTCTTTGAGACAGTCCTTCCTCATGATTTAGTTTTAGTGTGGATCAGCTTGGGCTCAATTCTGTTCAAAAATACTCTTTTAAAGTGGAGATGCTATATCATTCTTAGGTTAGTTTATAGAGGCGAGAAGTTAAAGGAGTAGAGGCATTGTCTTTAAATCATTTTTTGTGTTCTTTAAAGCTCTATTGCAACAGCTTAGCTGAGGTGCTCCAGACGAAACCCAAGGTGACAAAGTGTTGTGCAGCATCAAAAATAAAGTGTAAATTAGCGGAAATGTTAATTCTGTATTTGTTTCTTCTCTGAGGCAGCAGAGCAATGTAATGGGAGTACTGTGTTGGAGGAACATGGCATTTCTTGATTACGTTTGTAGCATGAGGTGAAAAAATAGCTTTCCTGTCCTTTAAACCTTTTAGATTTGAAAATGTGTGTTAATCTGCATGCTGATCATAAAGAGATGTTTTAGCTTGACAGAAAATTATCAGGGAAAACTTAATTGTGAGAAGTTTGATATAAATGAGTTACATTTTGTGTGTGCATAATAACAAGGGGTGGGGTGAGGAGAAGCTACTTTGTCATCCAGGAAAGTAGAAATCTGCAGGAGAGAAAAATAGGCATGCAACTTTTGCTGAGGTGGAATGTTTCAGTTATTTGCACTTCATTATTGAGCAAAGTCAATCCTAACAAAGTTAAGTTCTAGTAAGAATATGACCATGGTAATTTGACAATAAAGTCACATCCTGGTCTAACAGCCAGCCTTCAAAGGCAAGATACCAGACTAAGTACCCTCTCCATTTTGTGCAGACTGAAGAAATGTACTTGAAGCCTAGAGTTTACTGCCAGCCTAAGTACCATCTAATCAAAGAATTATTACTAGTCCAGTCACAATAGTAAGACTTAATATCCAAATTCTCTGGTTATTGCAGCTCACTTGCAATGATAATATAAATAGATATGTGCAAACTTTGTCATCTTTCCCCATTTTTGGCATTATCCTTTGTTCCCATGCTGCTTCGGCTCCTAAGTTTCCTGGGCTAATTTTCCTTGAAAGGAAGAGGAGGTGGTTTTACAATGAGTTGTCAGCATCCTGAGCCCTTTGCTGGGGGAAATGTGATGATGGTTTCTTCCTCTACAGTTCTGTATCTTCTTCAGGTCATTTTTGTATGATTGCTAACATAGTCTGTTCACTTGCTTTTCCTCCATGGATTCATAATGCGACATGATATCCAAGATCTATTATTTATGTTATGTTGTACATATGCTGGGTATTTATTTTTTGTTATTCCTAAAGCAGGTTTTATCCAGCTCCCAAACTGGCATGGATATAGTGACTGTAAATCAATCTTTCGTGATTTGTTTTGGTAGTTCTGTGTCTCTCTTATCATCCTGTGCTTGCTGTTTCAAGGCTTCTGTTGTAATTTTTTGCCTATATTTTTGGGGGTTGCTGTCACATGTTTTTCTTAGATGTCACTTGGGCTGTGGTTAACTGATGTTTTGTGAGCACAAGCTAGTCCTGTGTTTCAGTTCTCAGGTCACTAAGAGTTCACGACAAAAAGTAAGTGGTCCACTGAAGACACATGCATACAGACACAGGTGCACAAGGCGGGTTGCTGTCACATGTTTTTCTTAGATGTCACTTGGGCTGTGGTTAACTGATGTTTTGTGAGCACAAGCTAGTCCTGTGTTTCAGTTCTGAGGTCACTAAGAGTTCACGTCAAAAAGTAAGTGGTCCACTAGAAGACACGTGCATGCAGACACAGGCGCACAAGGCTGTGGTAACTCCTTGCTACCAATATCTTCTGGTTGTGGCAATATCATTGGTATATTATAGAAACGGCAACATTAAGTGGTTATATTAGCGTCTAGGCAATAAGAATTACTATTTTAATATATATTAGCATGATTTTATGCTTAGAAAGTAAGATATAAAAAGAAAATTCATATCATGTCTGATGTGGATCTGTGGAGTATTATTGAAGGTGATGTGGGTGATTTTGCCATGTCAGCCTTCTTTCTCTACACTGCCTTAAGAAAAGTAAGGTAAAGCAACCCATTTGATTTCAGCAATAAATTTTAACTCTGCTTCTAGACTTCTTTTATGGTAAGCCTGTGATTCTGTAATATTTTTATTGTGTTTGGTCAGAAGCAAGCCTTATGGAAGTAACTAACATCAACATGATACTGTTGTGCTTCTGCATGAACCAAGAATTTAAGACTTTCACAGGATAAAAGTGTCCTGCAATAATGACAGTCTACTGAAAATAACTTTCACTTGGGATTTGGGGGGGAATAAAGGGTAAAATCCACAGTTTGACTCAGGCTGATCAGGGAGTTTGTCTCCTGCAGCTCTTTGCAATGACAGAATACATCTCTCTTGTCAGAGAGAATACTTTTCCGTGTAATTTTCAATAACATTAATATATTATTAAAAAAAAATTCCTTCACTTTCCATTAAACAACATTTATTACACAAATGTTTTACTATGAGATTCCTAGTCTTTTCTAGCTTTTTTCATCTGGACCCCGTTGAATGCCTGTTAAAGCTGATGCGAAGACATCCACAACCTTCAGAGAATGGTTGAGTGAGCTTTGAATAAATTGGGAAGATGGATTTCAAAGGTCATAAAGATGTACCTTTGTTAACTGTGACACAAAGCTTTATAGGCTCTTGGGTCTCTGCTAAACAGTACTGTTTCACAGACAGGCGGATAAATGCTTTCTGCATTAGGATAGTTAAATCTGAGTGTGGAAAGCTCAGCATAATTTCTGTACTGTGGAACAATGAAGTGGTATAATTCTTATTAGAATAATAATTCCTTATCACCAGGTTCTGAGGCCTGGATTTTAAATCAATGTACTGCTGGAACTGAGAGAGTAAGCAGGCTTCTGCATTTTAAATATCTGGTAGAACTGGTTTTGGAAGACAATATTGATGCAATTTGCCAAAAAAGATTAGTATGAACACAATTCTACAATGAAAATGAAAGAGAAATCACAAGTTCTGAGACATCTTAAAAAAAAACATGTGTTTCTATCCTACCTGCTTTTCTTTTGTCTCGCGGGGGTTTTTTTGTCTGATCAATCATGTATTCACTATTCATACAAACCACATGCTTCCTGAGCAGGTGTTCTGCAATTTGGCCCTTAGATTGTAATGACTTGCCTTCAGGACAAGAAATTTAGGACTAGGATCTTATCCCATGTATTTGTATATTTACATAAATCCCAAGTGAATTTGAAAGAACTAAAATGTTATCCATCAGGATAGTATTGGTCAGCCACTCACACAGGTGGACATTACTGCAGAAAGGGCAGTTACTGGAGAACCAATCCCTTTCTTCTAAGGTGTAATGTTGAAGCCGTAGCTCTGTCTAATAAAGGGAGGGCTATAGTCACAGTCCCCATCGTGAGATAATATGAAAATTACTTGCATTTCATTTAGAGCACGCCAATGAGGGGAAAAAAAAAAGTAAAGGTTATAGGCAACTGCTATTTTATATACTCTCTATTCTAATGATCCCATCTTATTTCAGTCACTTTGCACTTAGCTTATATGCCTAAAGGTGTATCTAGTATCGCAGTCAATGTGAAGTTCAAGCCCTTTTATTTGTAGTTTTTATCAGAAGAGAACTTTAATTTTGCTATTGACTTTGGTTTACGCGTGCATGCTCCACTTCTGAGTATTCCCTTTAATGTCTAAGATAACCTGAGCAAGAGTGCTGGTAGTAGTGTTAGATTAATTGTTACATAGTCTTGTGTTTCAGTTCTGCAAAACACTGATTCCCATTGCAACTTTGGCACATGCCAGTGGTATTATGAGCAATAAGCAGTGAATGTGTTGCATTTGTTTTCCTGGTGTAGGATGCTACACCACTGTGAGAATAACAGATTTCAAAGCCAACATAAAAGACTGTGATTATCTACTCCATCTTGCATGACACAAGTCACAGTGTTTAAAAACTGATAAATCATGTAGGGTGAAAAGAACCCAAGGGCTGCAGTCCTCCTGGTGCTGGTCTTGCTCAGTAGATTTGCTAGGTGACTAGTTCATGTCCCTTACTAAATTCATTATGCTTTGTTCCTGATGCTGCATTGCTGCTTTCTTGAGACAATGGCTTTGTGTCGTCTTCAGGTATGTGAAAGACAATATTATAGAATCACAGAATGGTTTGGGTTGGAAGGGACCTTAGGGTTCATTGAGTTTTCACCCCCCTGCCATGGGCAGGGACACCTCCCACTAGCCCAGGTTGCTCAAAGCCTCATCCAGCCTGGCCTTGAACACCTCCAGGGATGGGGCATCCACAGCTTCCCTGGGAAACCTGTTCCAGTGCCTCACCACCCTCGCAGGAAAAAACTTCTTCTTAATATCTAATCTGCCGTCTTTCAGCTTAAAACTGTTACCTCTTGTCCTATCGCTATGCTCCCTGATAAAGAGTGCCTCAATCATCTTTGTGTCCCTCCTCTGGACTTGCTCCAACAGGTCCATGTTATTTTATATTCTTAGTATCTGAAGGAATGAAATAGATGCTTGGTTGGTTTGTAATTTTCAGATTTTCTGTTTCAAGTCTCATTTTGCCTCTGCCTTGATTCTGGGCTTTTTTTTTATTCTAGCAATAAATGATATAAAAATAGTGAGTTGGCATCTGCTGTTGCATGTCATGCAAATTGCTTTGGGACAGGAAAAGTGGGTGACAAGCTTCTTAAAGTGATTTGTTAAAGTACTCAAACCTTTGGTGACTAGTGCTAGTAAGAAATACTTGAAGGATATTACAGAAAAAATACTTTTTAAAAGGCTGTACCTCCTTGCAAACAAACAAAAAACCCCCAACTGCAAATGCCCCCAAACCAGAAAACAAAATCCATTAGAAAGTCCATGTTTTATCTGATGACAGAAAACATTTTTAAAATATGTCAAAAAAGAATGCCTTATCAGATTTCATAGAGGTAAGAAGTCAGGTGCTTAATGCATATCAGCAGAGCATCACTGATCTTAAAAGAGAAGGCTTGCTTTACTCTCTCCTTGTACGATATTCTAGGTAAATGCCTTGGTATAAGCTGCAGAGAGCAAAATGCATATATACGGGATTCAGCTTATGTTTCGATACTGAGAAACTGTTCACTCATGTCCTTTTTTGGTGTGAGCATCATACCAGTTACTGCAAAGACTTGTGCAGAGCTGTGTTGATTGTGGTGGGGATCTGGCATGGGCAGAGGACCCCGCTTAGATGGGGCTGGCTGTAGGAGTGGGGCCCGCACTCACAATTAGTGCAATCGATCTCAGTAAGAATTTTGTTGCAGACTTGAAATGAATCATGATCATGTGTTGGAATCAGGGACAAGTGTGTTGATTAAAGGTACCTACAGTTTGTATATAGTGTTCAGTATTGTCAAGCAGCAGCATTTATCAGCCAGATGTTTTATTTTCTGAGCAAACTGGGAAAGAAGTCTTGTGTGCTGTATAACGCATCTAAAAGGGATTCACTATAGCAGAGAAACAAATGTCCAGAACCTAGCGGGCTTGTAATGCTGCGAAACAAGCAGTGTGTGCTGGTCCAACAGGCAACGGGGGAGAGAAACAGGAAGAGACGTAGTAAGCGTTGGCTGTATTTGAATGATAAGCAATTGGTTCTGGATGATTTTTATCTCTTGAATAATGTTGTTCATATTTCATGAATAAGAATGACTTTGGTAGGAAGTTTTTGTTCTGAAGCATAGGAATGTAAAGGAATTTGAGGCATCTGCAGCTGCCACAAAAGAGAAAAAAGACATAATGTCATTGGCATGAATTGTGAGTAAATTTATTTTACATTTATAGAATAGTGAGAATTTTTTTGTCTGAAAATATCTAATTTCCCAAAAAGAAAATGGCACAAAAAGATACTATTTTGGTGAGAATTATTTTTTGTCACTAATATTTTATTTCTTAGTTCAGTTTTCAAATAAAACATTACTCTTTAACATAATTTAATTTGATTCCTCCCCTTATTAACAAGATTTCCAAGTTTTTGAAATGACCAAATGAAATACTTCAGTTGATCCTTAAAACTCCTGCCTTGCTTTGTTAGTAACATACAAAAAAATAACATTTTGTTTCATCTTTGAATGAGAAGTATTTTACATGTCAAATTCTTAGAAGATTGTCAAAGTTTTCTGCTCATTCCTGTTGATTGACCAAAGTCTGAAAACCAGAATAATGCTATTATTTGATAATTGTGTTAATTTAGCAATAAATATATGAACAATCATGACCTACCCTATTTTAAAAAATTAACCTTGGGGCTGAATTACTCTAAAAGTGTTTAAAATCTGATTTGGAGATCACTCTCAATACTAGGAGTGGCTTCAACATAGCAGTTGCTGCTATTTAAAGGTTGCAGATGCCTAAAAAAATCCTATGCAGAGTCTGGGAACAGATTTTTTTTTTTTTGTCCATTTGAAAATGGAAAGGTGCTGTACTGTAGATCAGAGTTAAACTGACAGCTAAACTGATGAACTGCAAAACTGGTGTCTTACGTTCAGTAGTAACAGCCAATAGTATCTCGTCAGTCTGGCCAAAGTTAAGCATCTTCTCATGGATACTGCTGTCAATTGCAATGCTAAGAATGGCAGTATTTTATTTTTATGGCTTTGAGGCTCAAGATAAACAAAAAAATTAGATGCTGGATATTATGGATGAAGCCTGGGTTAGCTTCCTGCTAAATTTGTTTTATTCAAGTTTTTTTTGTTGTTATTACTCCCGCTAAGCTTTTGGAGTCACTTATTCTGAGTCACAGGATGTTGTAATTTATTTCCATTAATCAATGTTACGCCTATGTATGTGGGGTCCAAACAATACAAAGGGGTAATGAGACATGATGTTTACTTTGCATTTTGTAGGAATACTCATCTTTGGAAGAAATGAACTGAAACTTCTGTCAGGAAGTACTTAGTAATGCATTTCACTGAATATGCTTTTTTGTTTTTTACCTCCCTTAGGAGAAAGCTTTTTTCCTTTGGTCAATTGAGTATGGCACAAGGGTAATAACAAGTCTAATGGATGCTGTAAACCACCACTTTTTAATGCATAATGTAATTGAATCAGAATATAGTGTCTATACTGATGGAGTCCCTGGTGCTTTAACAACTGAAATTATGATTAGAAAGATCCAGATAATGCTGACTTCTCATACATTAAGCCCCTATTACGCAATTTTCTTTCTACAGCGCATTCACTTTTACTTTTGAATTATGCAGTGCCGTCTTAAACAGTTTAATATTACACTGGAATAAAGTTCAAAGCTTCAAGAGGGCTTTATCATTTTTGTGGAAATAAATACAGAATAAATTTGTAGTGGAGCTGTATGACTAATATTTTCACCAAGCAGCTCTAATATCAACTTCCCCCTTTAAAATTGCATTCTTTGGCAGAAATTTATTGGGAAGGCAATGCTCCTCTCTTAGCCAGCCGTTACTGAACAGAATGTAGAACAGAAACTGGCTCATTGTTGCATGCCAAGTGTGAGTGGGAGGGGCTTCTGCAGATCTGGAGATAGTTGAGCTCTTTTCTGTTTATCTAAAATACAAAATCTGAAGACTCTTGCTAAACAGGAGTGGGTTGGAGAAGGTGCTCTTAAGGTTCCATAGCTCATTTAACCAGTGAGCTGCCCATGAAATATGCTGTGCTTTCACACTTACAGAGAAAACTCCTGTATTACTAATCACTAACAAGATACTTCATATAGATGCCAAAAAAAGAAATGTCTAAGTTATGTTAGTTTAGCCTGAGTTGGTTGAAACATTAATTTTCAAAATGGCTGAAAAGAAAGAAAACAATTCATTATTTCTAGTCTCAGACAAAAACAATGTTCAGATGGACTTGTTACTGCAGTTTTGGATAAATGCAAGAACATGCAGGCGGTGTAGTCACTAGTGCTGAGTGGGAGCTGCCCGCAGGCTCCTCCGCTGCAATTTACTGGCTAAGCTTATCCTGCAGCCCAGGGATACGCTGGCGGCCAGGCTGTACGTGCAGCGTAGCCTGGCAGAGCACAAGCTTGTGCCCACCCAGGCTGACTGTGAGGTGGACATCTAACTCCTTGATGTACAAAGGGTTTGCAGTTAGGGTCACTACAAGAGGTTATACCTCAGAAGACAGTAGCTGGAAAAGCACAAACTGTGGATAAACTTACCTCTGACTTGCATATAGTTGAGATAATTGCATGCCAAAGCACAGAGTATAATATCTGGGAAAAGCCTAGTGAAAACAGGCTAGTTGTCATCTCTCTCACTTCAAAACATTCAAATAGCAACTGTGTAATTAAAATTCTTTCTGTTCTCTTAGGAGTTATGCCTCTTCACTCTTAATATAGTCAGTGAAACTGTAGTGTGGTGAGAATGAAGTATGGGCTCACACCGACCGCCTTTCAGGTCTGCAAACTGGCTTTGTGCTGGCACTGTAGCCTGAGAGAAGTTGAGGAGTTTGGATTTACATGGTAAGAAGTGCTGTACATCGAAGGGGATCAGGCTGCAGAAGCAGTGTACAGTGTTCAGCCTTGGAGAAACTGTGGGAGTCTTCATCTGCCAGAGCACATAAATTTACAGTGAATTCCAATATGAAATATCTATTGCACCTGAGAAGGTGGACTTCGTGTAACACCAAATGGTATTAGTTTTTCTTTGAAAACTGGGCATAATGGGGAAAGGCTGAAACTTTGCTTTTTTTGATCTTAAACCTTTGGGTTTTTGATTTAGCATTTATTCAAGAAATTAATTTCATCATCTCAGTGGTTAGAACCAAGCTTCAATGAACCAAGCATCTATGTTCAAGTGAAAGTCGCCAAAAATTGTATGAACATTAGAGATGGCTGAGAATATAAAAGAAAGTGGTAATAGAAAATACTACGAAGTATAGCTGATGGCTTAGTAGTTGTTCATGTCCTGGCATTATCACTTTCCTCCATATCTGTTAGGCATGTCCTGTTAATGAAATCTGCCTGTTTGTATGCTAAGAATGCTTTAATCAGGACTGTGGACCAAGTAAGATTTTTCTGAAGATATTAGAGTCCTAAGGATCTCTGTATTGATAACAAAAGTGGAAAGTTTTGCTGAGCCCAGGATTTGACACAAATTGAGGCTGACAGAAACTGTCCTTTTCCTGACTAAACTGCCTTGAGAACGTGGAGGTCATACTTAATTTTCAGAGGCTCGGATGTGGAGTTTCTTCTTTTCTAAAAGAATGATGCAAAGACAGATTATGATTCTAGGTAGATGCGTGCTCTATTTATATAATTAGTGAGCAGCCTACTATTTTCCAGAGTTAAGTGAAAAGGATAAGTATTAGGTATGCTCTGGAAATCTTTGTGCTGCTCCACTGTATTCATAGAGATCCAGAAGTGTGTGATCCAACTCTGTGATTCTAACTGTGATAGATATCACAGAAATAACACAAAATACAGTATGAACAATAAAACAAAATAGTCCTTTGCCTCAATAGAGCAATGTTTTGTGAATGAGAATATTTTCATTTTAACTTCTCTGAATGACGCAGGCTGAAGGAGACTCATACAAAAACAATCAGCCAAATAGCTTGGCGAATGTTCGGATAGATTGCTCTTGCTGGCAATAGTTTTGTAACTTTAAATCAGTATTAACTAAATGACAGTCTTAATTCTTCAAGTACTAGCTGGAAATAAAGGTTTTCAACTGCATTGCATGTTCAGGACACAAAAACCTCAGACTCAGTAGTGGTGTGTGTGTACAAATATACTGAAAGCACTGTTTAGTACGTTTGGGACCATAAGTCCCTCTCCATGGACTCCAAAACCAGCATCACATAGCACAGATGTTGTTGTCTTTGTTTTGATTTCTACAGGATTGTTATACATTATCTTGGGAGTTTTTTTTACTATTCACAGTGTTTATCCTGAATTATTCCCGTTGTAAAATCTTGTTTGTTCTTGTTTCTCAACAGCTTTTCTTCCCATGTAGTAAAGATTTTCCCTGAAGTCAGCTGTCATGAGTGTTTTTTCTACAAGGAAACGCATATACCCTTAGTGAGATTGCTTGTGGCTTTTTAGGCCTCTCACGAGTCTTAAATTGTTAATTAGACACAGGTGGAAAAAAGGAGAAATATTACTTCACATTTATGAAAGACAAGGAACCTCATGCCTGTGCTGCAATTCATGTGCAATCCTTATGAACCCAACTAACACCCTACAGTCCAGCATGCTTTTTACATGCTGATCTGCTGGAAGCTGCTTTGTCTTTTCCTAATGGCTTTTCCCTGAGATGTGATGATTGGCCTGTGGTATCTTGTCCTTTCAGTCATTTCTATTGATGCTAAACTTCTAACAACCAAGTACATAAACCAGGTCACAGGATATTTGTAGAGATGGTAAGTGTGACTTGGGTCGTTATCAGTGTTAACCTGAGAACCAAATTCTACTAACATGTTATACATAAAACCAATAAGTAGGAAAAATCTATGTAATTTGTTTCTAGTAGAGATCCCTGAGCGTAGCTGTCTTTTTGGATGCTACCCCATAGAATGGGTTGTATGTATCTCTTCCTGTGGTACGAGTTGTATGAGTTAGAGTAAGGAAAAAAAACTTCAGCAATAAATGCATACACTAAATTGTATGGCATCATAATTGCTCGGGATTGTGCCTGTGCACGCAGATTTGCATGTTGCCTGCATTGCTTGTTGCTTTTAAATATTTTCAGTATTATTTAACTCAGAGGAAATGGCTGAGGGGAGCACAGCCAGGGTATTTGATTAGATTCTGCAGAGTTCCCCACTGTGTAGATTTTCTGGTCCCCAGAGACTGCACAGCCGTCTCTGACTTGATTCTCGCCAGAGAGGGATGCGTTTTTGTGCATTCTTCCCTGACTGCAGTAATCCTGTGAAGCTAGTATATATTCTCAATCATAAGGGGAAAAATAGGAAGAAAAGACTGAGGAAAAAACAGGATGTCAGTATGCAGGTTGCACACTTTGTTTGTTTCTGGAGTTCCTCGGGGCACTTGTATGAATGCTGAGTTTATTTTGCTGTAAGCCTTGGTGAGCACAAAGTTACACTCTGCAGCAAGCTGAGAAGCAAAGTTTCCTTAAAAGTTCTGTTCCGCATGACTGGGGTTTCTAAACGTCCACAGCAATGCTCAAGCAGCAACATTTACAATTTAACAGGAAGTACAGAAGTAGTTTGTCTTTTTTAATGCTAGCCTTTAGAAGCTTAATAGTCAGTTTTTTAGAGTATTGATTTTGAATAGTAATGTAGGTCTGTAATATTTCCATTAAGAGTGCTGAGATTTTGACTCATTAGTGATGAGGTGTCTGATGATAGCATTGCTTAGATGACAGAGTGAAAATAAAGGAGAAAATCTGCACAGAGAAGTGGAAAAAAAATCAACTCTGTCAATCCTTTCAAATCATAAGCCATCTAGGAGATAGTAACTAAGTAGGGTAGGTTGTAAATGCTACGTATGATTAAATTTGTTAGGTGATCTTAAACAGTTGACTTATATTCTTATTATCTTTTAATTATAGTAATAGAGACTTATCTAAAATGGTGTAAGACTCTATCCTTCAAGACCTGCTTTGTATTCGGCCTGTGAATAGCACCTTTGAAGTTGATAAGTTTCCTCACATACATAGTGTTAAGCAACTGTTTAAATATTTTGGTTCACTGTTGCTACAGATTTTAAACTCAAACTCTAGGAGTGATTATTCTGCATCGCAGGTATGATTGGTTACATGTGTCTCTAATCTCTTTTATTTGAATAATGAAATTTCTTATTCATGACTCATCCAGTAAACTTTGTACAGCTGTCATTCTGAGGGATGACTAATGATAGAAATTCTTAATATTTGAGTCTTTTCAAATGCAAAACTATTTGTATACGTATGCACGTATATCTACATGTAACTGTGTATTTTTCAGCTGTGAAGAGTTAAGATCTCTATGTATATGAATTAGCTGGGGTCATAGAAGTGAGCAGATGTAAATCCTTACAGCTACAGTTACAGTTCCAAGCTAACAGAGCCCTGGGATCAGTAAATCTATTTTTCTGTCTTGGGTTTCTCTTGAATTATGTTAATTACATGATAGCATGGTGTTTAGTGATAACTCAAACATGGTAATGGTCAATATGTGCCTGTAGCCTAGATTAATAAATTTGGCTTCCAATTTAGGCACCTCTCGGAAAATCTTGGATTAAGGGTTTCAGCTGTACTGGCCAACAGCCAGCTTGACACTGATTCATCACATCCTCAGATCATATCTCCATTCTACCTGACCTGCAGCCAAATTGATTTTTCACCAGGATATCTCTTATGCTTTGCCATTTACTTTGTGGCTAGGGCCCATGTGCTTTTCTTTGGTGTGATCTTTGCTTGTGAAATTTGGTCCCTGTTTGTATGAGAACCATAGAAGAACTGTGCATTTCTAAGTATAAAACAAATTTATTTGTTTGGCTTGACTAATTAAAATTCAATTGCATTTATTTTTAAAGTGAATTTGTTCAGTGCCCTAGAATGTTGCACAAAGGCTGCTTTATAATGTAAATTTGATTTGATTGAAAGTTCTGTAGAAGCCAGATATATTTGGCAGTGATCTTGAAGTCATGCATCCTTAAGTTTAACCACAGATGACATAAAAGGAAAACTGCTATGTCTGTCTGTGTAGATTGTTTGGAAAAATCTTCAATGGATATGAAAAGTGGGTATGTTCTAATTCTCTACGGTATTAAGTTGCAGTGTATAAAGAAGGACATCACATTTCTTCAGCATTTTAATTAAAAAAGACTATGATGTTCTTTACAAGTTCTATATTTTCTGACTTCAGCTTTCTTTCACATAAACTGTGTCAATATCAAGTAGAAGTGACTGCAGATGGGAGAGAATTTAATATGACACTTTTCCTTTTTTCTCTTGTGTATTTACCTTCTTTGAGTAATCTATATCTCTGAAAGTGTACTCTACCACACAAGCTGATTAAAAAGAGTTAAAAAATTAGAGGTAATTGAATAATAAGAAACTCTAAAGGAAAAAAAATAGCTGATTTTATTCATCAGTGTCATCAGCCTGAGCTAGATGAGAGCAGTCCTAATGGTGCTTATGCTAAGCATGTGTGATCGGCACATAATGTATCAGCAAGCCACTTTGTGACGAGAATGGTGTTCCAGTAAGAAATTACTAGCCTGCCTGAAAAATAGTGTTTGCAGTAGTAATGGTGCTATTGGAAAACTGTTAGGTAGACAAATGTAATGCAAAATCATATTCAGACACTGGCGGTGTGGGAAACAGAAAAGTAGACAAATGTAATGCAAAATCATATTCAAACACTGGTGGTGTGGGAAACAGAAACGAATCAGGTATTTTACTTTATGATGCAGGCCATGATCTGCTGGGGAAAACTAAATCTTCTTTGGATGATTCTGCTATGGTTCCTCTGTATGCTATTAGGGCAGCCAAATGCTGAGAAGGAGCAATAATGCTGTGCGTGGCAAGTTGCTTTAACATTACCAAGCTGTAAACTTCTTTTTAGGGAATGATAGTTATTCTTTCTCTCACAAATAAAATGTTCAAGGGTGTGAAGGAAAATGTTAGGAATGATAGTTATTCTTTCTCTCACAAATGTCCAAGGGTGTGAAGGAAAATGTTGTCTTTATGTTCTACAGATAATTGAGACTAAGACACAGAAATAAGAAACTTTTAGTCTAACACCTAACTTATCCAGACCTTCAGGGCACTGGAGTCCTAGGGGAGTTTTCATGAACAATTATCTGTGGACAACATATAGCAGCAGCACACAACATCAATCTCCTCTTCTTTTTGCTTTTATTATGTCATCCAATCCATTTACTAGCTAAGAAAGCAGATTTTTTTTTTTTTTAATTCTTTCTCAAGATGTAAGGCCTAAAGCAAGGAATTAATAAGTTGTAACACGTGGACTGCATTATTTGATCCCTAGAGGATTAATTGTCAAAAATCAATTATGTTGAAGAATGCTTGAGAAGCTGTAAAGAAACCAGAATTAAAGCGTAAGAAACATTTGGAAAAGAAAAAGGCACGAGAGGCAAGCATCAAGAGAGGCTCTGAGCAAAACACTAGAAATAGAAAAAAGGGAGGTCACCAGGTGTGAATGCATATCCTCAAGAAGAGGCAAGGTAACAGCTTTTATAGTTAAAGCTTGAAGCTTCCAGAATCATTTGTAGATCAGCTGATCTGTTCCTGCAGTGTATCTCTTCTCATTTCTCCTGGGATTTAGCACGGGTCCTAGTTGTTTCTCGCTCCTTCCCCCCTACCCTTTGGGTTTTCCTTCTCAGCAAGTGAAAGAATTAAATTTTTTTTTCTAGAGCCCATTTTTTTCCCAAGCACAGATATTTTAATTACTTCTGCTTTGTAGCAATGTCCAGATAAAGCTCCTGAGGATCATAATGTTTGTTTGTAGGAAGTGATTTGTGTGGGGGTTTTTTTTGTACTTTTACTGTAGTAGCTACCTGCAAATACAGTGGAAGAAAATGAGATGTCAGGTTTTTTGTAAGACTATTTGTCAGATGGAGGATTTCCTTCTCAGGAAGAGGGATAGCTGAATACACTTTTAAAAAATAAAACGGAATTCTTTGGGGACAGGAGATGCTTTCTGTGGCACTCAGAAAGTGGAATTTGGGAATAAAGTTTCTTGTTTTAGCTTCTACTGAGAACTATGTGACATCTGTAAGAATACGTTTTTATGGAACTGCTCAAGTGTGAGCAGTTTTGAGAAAGAAAAGAACACATGGTGGTGTTGGATTGTGTGATGGGCATGTTCCTTCTGCTTGGGTTGTCTCCCATGGGACAGGGCGGAGTCAAATTGAGGTCCTCTTCCCTTTTGTGTGGGAATGGACAAATTACTAAAGATAATGGCTTGAAAGAGAAGAGAAAAAAAATCCCATATTCAAGAAGAAAAGCAAGTGGAAATGACTTCTTACATATCTTAAAATCAAATCACAGCAAAATAACATTCCCAACTACTTTCTTTAGAATGTTGCAACAAGTGTGTAATTGTTGAGACTGACATATCCAGTGGATGCTTAACACTCATCCAGTCCTATTCTGTCCTACTCAGCTGCCTGTGTAACTCCATTGCAGTCTGTTCACCTATGACAGCAGAAAATATGGGCTAGCTGGAGTTTGCTTCTTTCATTAGATTTTAAAGTGCATTATACCGTATGTGCAGTTTATGGATGTTGCTAGTAAAGCATATGAACAATTTATTGCACCTAAAGAAAAATATTCTGAAACAACGATACACGAGGAAAAGATGACACTTGAAAGCAGCAATAAAAAAATAAATAACCTTACAGCAAAATAGATGATATCAAAGGAGGCAGTGCATTTTTTGCACTAGAACCAAGCTAAGTGTAAGTTGGTCTTATTGGTTTATTTTTTTATTTTATTTTTTTTTACTGCTCTGACAAAAAGGCTAAGAAGGTTTGCCTAGTGATAAAATAGCTGGGCACAGTCGGGAATGGTAAGTCTAGCAAACTGGGTAGCTGCTCATACTGAGGTTCCTGAAAGTAGGAGGGTCAGGAAAAAAAAGAGAAATAATTATTTTATAAGCCTTGCATAGGAGACAAAGTTTCAGCGATTACTCCACACAGTAAAGTGAAGAAAACAGTTGTTTTGGGTTCTTGGAATGCCATCCCTTCTTCTGGGTGGTTGGCCCTTTCTTATTCTTGAACATTTATCTTTCAAGAAAAAATACAAGTCTAAAGCTGTATCCTGCCTTGTTTGTAATGCAGTTAACCCTGGAGAACTGAATTCTGAGTTATACTTGCTACTTAGAATAACACATTTGTGTCAGAAGGCTGTTGGCCACTGGAAAACAGTTAGCTGTATTGGCAAATAACAAGCTGTAGCCATTTTTCCTTTCTCGACATTGCCACAAACAGCTGTGACAAAATTATTCCTGGACAAATGGGAGAACTGCACTATATGGCCGTGGCTCTGCAGAATATAGTAATGTACCATGGGTGCAGCGCAACTGGGCTGTATCTACAACATTTGCGTATTTAAAGTTTTACCCTTGTAGCTTGTGAACTATGTACATAGTTTCTAAAATAAACATTGAATATACTGATTCTATTTTAAAAGATATTAAGGAGATCACAAACCAGAGATTATCAGTCCAAATTAAAAAATAGAAGGTGCTTTTGAAAAGAAAACCTTTTTCTTCTGTGGGTTGCCACCCCCAACTCCACTGTGCAGTTTCTCCATCGCAGAGGACTTCTCCTGGGAGAGCTATAGTCGTGGTTTACAGACTTTCGATTCTTGTATTTGTTATTTTCTTATTCCTAATGAAGCTAGGAGTGTGCTTTGGCTGCTGCAGTAAACCTTCCATTTGATTAAAACAGATGTGTGAGAGCATGGTTCTGGATTCAGAAGTTGAGTCAGATTTTGGACAGAGTTTGCATTGTTGTTGATTTGTATTCTGTTACTTAATCTGCTTAGAATAGTTATAGTATCAATTTAGTTTAAATATTTTTCTTTGTTTGAAAATGGCTATTGATTTGTAGGGATCTATTTGTAATTTACAGGTGCTTGCCAGACAGCTCAGCCAATACATTTCCATGATTAGGTTGTTTGGGAGCAGCTCATTTTGAATTTTCATGGTGTGTGACTAGTCACCTAACGTGCACATTGTTGCTTCTGTTTCATTTTTCAGCAGCAAGCTTTTAAAAAGCAGGTGAATAAATGGAGGGAGGTTTATAACGTATGCACAGAACACATTTTCTTGTGAGCCTCAGATCTTCCTGGATACCACCTATGAAAATTCTTAGGCTTCATATTTCTATGAATAAATCCAGGATCAGGAGCAATGTATAACAGAGCAAACGAACAATGTTGTTTATATTTCAAAAACATCAGTAACTCACCTGAGGAATTTTTTTCCCCACATGAATGGTGAGATGGGGCATATGAAATGCTTAGTTACATATGTCTGTATTAGTTCTGTATTTCCATATGCCCTGTAAATTTGTTTATAACAATTGCTGGAGCCTGTAATGGCTGAAACTACTGGACTGACCTGGAGTCTTCTGTGTGGATGGTGTGGGCTGATGCAAAGTTCTTAGTCCTGCTCTCTCTTTGGCGTTAGTTCACTTCTTTCTTGCTAACTCGGGAAGTGGAAAAGAGCTCGCTTTTTCAGAATTAGTCCAATTTGTGAGATGTCCTGACACTGCTGTGGTAATAAACACATAAAATAAGTGTAACTTGCAACAAAAGCTCTGTCCTGAAAGTGTCTGTATGAGTTCACCCTCTTACTTGGAAATGAGTATTCTGACATGTGTGGTTATTGTCAGCCTTCCTTTACAGGTGAGCTTTTAATAAAAAAGATAAAAGGTGAGTCGACAAACTGTTGTAAATATGGGGTAATATGTAGGTTACACTAACTAGAATCGTGATTTATTCCTGTGTTATTTCTTTGTAGCAAAGTGTTTGTACTTGTGACAGCATAGTTCACCAAACAGCTGGTCTGTTGGAGTTTGTATTTTCAGTTCCTGCATCAGCATATATCTGCCCTACAGACACTTAGAGTGGGGGTTAGCGGATGTTCGATTTTCTTTGTCTAGTTCCCTCCAAAATTGTCACTAGAAAATGCCTGATAGAGAAATATAATGAAATAATCCATAAAATCGCACTTTTATCACTTTTTGTTTTTCCTGTTCTTCTTGCCTCCCTGTGTCTTATTTTTTAATACATTTTTCTCTCTTTGTTATCTTTTCTCTTTGTGTCCTCTTCTTGTTCCTTCCTTTTCTTTGAATAAAAGCAACTCTCTTCCTCTCAGTCTTCTTCCTGAACAGATGTCTCCCCTCTTTTCTCCACTGTTCAGCTGTTTTGTTCTTTCTCCACCTAAAGACCTGTAACCAGGGGCCTGGCAGGACCTAGTGCCTGCCTCTGCTTGACGTTGTTTGGTTTTTTTTTGTGTGGTGGTTTTTTTTTTTTTTATACCTACCAGCAGTGATCTATTGAAATGATAATGAAAAGTCACCTTCACATTTTAACATTCTGTTCTACCCCAGTAGGAAATACCAGTGTTTCTCCTCTGTAGTCTTAGTTGGATTTACACAATTATAACCTGCAGTTATCTATAGAAATCTGCATTGTTACATTCATGTCAGAATTTCATTGTTATAAATTATTTGTAGAGTCTCTTCAATAAAATGGTTATATACT
The DNA here is from genome assembly GCF_000699245.1 of Pterocles gutturalis. NCBI lineage: Eukaryota > Metazoa > Chordata > Aves > Pterocliformes > Pteroclidae > Pterocles > Pterocles gutturalis. The sequence continues at coordinate 3,005 of NW_010135971.1, read as the reverse complement.
TATGTAGAAACACTGCAACCACCAGATAATCCAAAAAAAAGGTAAGAAACCTATCAATTTATTGCAAGTGTTTTTGGACGAGGTGGGCCCTAAATCTAATAACAAGAGAGGAAAATTCAGTAGAGTTGCTACTCTGCTGCAAATCTTACTAAAAGGGTATGAAAGTCTTACATCACAGAAGTGAAGTGATAAACTCAGCCTATACAGTCTTTCCCGGAATGTAAAAGAAGCAATTCCTATCCTTTGTTAAAAATCTTAGGGCTTTTCAGAAGTGCAGGTGGTTCCTTTCTTTGCAGTGCTGCTGAGGCTCCCCTTGCTTTGGGAATGGTGGTGAAGGGCTGCCTTGGAAATCCCACTGGTCACAATGGCATTGGGCAGAGCAGAAAAGGAGGCTGTGATTGTGGATGATTTTTTACCTTAGATACTTGACCTGTGAATATCAGTAGCATATTAGAGATGCAATTATTTAGATCATTTTTTCAAGCATAGTCTTCAGTATGGAGAAATCAATTCAATTTTCAAGGCTTCTGTTTTGCTGCTTGAAAATGTGAAGCTGTACACATGTTGTGCTGGAAAGTCTTGTGTTTATATCAGTGAGAATTTTGACCAGTTAAAGACTACAGACGTATCATGATATTTGAGTTTTGTCTCCAGGTTATCTTTTAAAATAGAAAGCAGGAAAGGATTTTAATCATGGCTTTCTCTGCTTTATTAGTCCTGATTCTTAATTGTTCCTGTTTTGTAAATGCTGTTGTCCACTGAAAATACTGTGTGCTAAGAAAATATCAGTTATGATTTAATAAGGAAAAAATAATTCTGGCTATGAAAAAATCCGACCCACTATATGTTAATGTGAACCATTACTTCTCTTTCTTTAATGAACTGAGCTCTGTGTCAATGAAATTGCCTACCAGTGCTCTGATGCAAAGGGCTGATAGAGATGTCAAGCAAAATCACAGAAAAATTTCATAAGCCCCAGTTAACTCAGTACAGTTTTGTGATCGTCTGATGTGGCAGAAATGAGCTGCAGATAGTAGTTTAGGAAAAGATAATGATTTTTTTGTGTCAAGTAGGTGTCATGGAGAGCAACCTTCGGCTGGTTTAGAAACTGCAGTTGCCATCCCAGGATTGACACAGGCAGAGCGTGTTGCTTTGTGATGAAATCTGGACGTTCCACAGCACTGTAAACATGATAAGCAGTAAATGTGGGAGTCCTACAGATCCACAGAGAATTCCCAGTGCTTAACTGAAACCTGCTCATCAAACAGGAAGCAAAATCCATCCTTTACTAAATTAATTATATTCTTGCAGCAGAGGGAATCACAGTCAAAACAACATCAGGACTTTCTTGCAGAAGAACAAATGGGTATAAAAAATGTATTCATTAATATGCTTACATAGGAAACTGGTTGAATATTTTTAACAGTACTTGTCATGCAACATTTTTTGCCACTGCTGTGTGCCATGTCAGAAGAACCTGCTGAAGTTTCCTTGGGGGTACTGAAATCAGTACTGGGGAGCGCTCCCCGTGCAATGGACCACCGAATGTACCTAAAGCTCAGTAAACAGCGGTTGCTCATCTTATTGACACTTATCCTTTTTTTAGGGAGGTGAAGCAAATGAAAAGCCTTAGTGCAGATAAGAGTTTTGAAGGCTCAGCGACTTTGCTCCAGGATATTATTCAATTAGATTTTATTATTTATTAATTTACCATCAAGTTCTTTAACTAAAGAGGTTTCTCTGCTTGCAAGATTGAACATTGCGAAAGGGGTCTTCAGGGACAGTCACAGGATAATAAAGTAGGCTCTTGGGTGTACACAAATGGGTCAGCGCATGTTCCAGATGTTGGGTCTTACTCTTTTATTTGCATTAGCTTTAAATTAGTGCCATTCTGCTGGCTTTGGTGGCACTGCCCATGATTTCCATCAGTGTCAATATTAGAGTGGAACCAAATGATGTGCAGCTTCACGTGCAAAATATGATGCTAATTACTTATCAAACTGCAATGCCTTTGCTCATGTTTTTGAGCAAGTTTTTTTTCCTCACAGCTGCTGGAATAAGTCTGCAGCTGAACTGTTGTTATTATCATTTGTAAAAATAACTTGGTTCCAGATCACTGTTCACTAGTAGAGAGCAAATTCTAGAATAAATTTTGAAATGCAGATTTGTAGAATATAAAGCAAAAATCTTACTTGTGCAGACAATGCTTATGTGCAGATAGATGCTCACTAGGGGCCACGTGTATATATGAAAGAGGAATGCTGTGAATATTTAAGTGGCTCTCCATTTGTAGTTTCCATAATGAAGTGATAAGACCTTAGTGACCAATTTTTATCACGCAATATTTTTCATAAAGAAAGGTTCATGTGGCCATAAAAAAATTAAGTGTCTGGGGGGGGAAGGGGCAGGGAGCAGAGAGTGCCAGATAAAATAGCTTCTGTGGCCTTAGTGAATTTAAGATGAGCAAGTTGACCGTGTGTGGAAGTCTGGTCCCTTGGCATCTGGATTACGAGAAGGATGTGAAAGTTGAGGGTTTATCCTTTAATAAGAACAACTTAATTGTATCTGTAAAATTATGTTAACTTATCACTTGCCTTTATGGGCTGATATTGTATTTTAACTGTAAAAAAGGGCAAATGACGTTCCATGGTCCCTAGCCAGTGCTTTTTTCCCCTTTCTGAAAAGGAAAATTTGAAAAGCTGCTGTTCACAAGGCCAGGTTAACTGGACTGTTCTGTATTTTGTCCTGCAAACGAATGTGTCCCTTCATGTTTCCTTTGAAACATGCTGTGTGGAAGGTACATCAGCCTTCTACTGTTTCAGAAGAAAAGTAATCTCACTGTCAGCGGGTGTAGCAAGAAACACAGGAGCACCCTGATTTGATAGAGCTCTGAAAATGGTACTTTATGTTCGTATGTCCGTTCTGTCGTAGGCAGCACCTCCGCTCTGCTGAGCTGAGCAACGTAACTGCAGACGCTAGACGTGGTACCCTGGCTCTTCTTCCTT
>NW_010135970.1:253-2421 GCF_000699245.1 Pterocles gutturalis | reverse complement strand
GAGGCACTGCCACGGCTGCGCGGCGCGTCCGGCACGGGCTGTAGCAGTGACGCAGCGGCACTTTCACTCCTCCGCCACGGAAACCGCCGAGCGGGGCGGCTGCTCTCGCTCTGACTCCACAAACGCTCACGCTCCTGCCAGCCTGTGCCATGGTGCTGGGCCGTGCCGTGCTGTACCATGCCTTGCTGTGCCATGATGTGCCATGGTGCCGTGCCATGATGTGCCATGGTGCCGTGCCATGCTGTGCCGTGCCATTCCATGCCATGCTATGCCATTCCGTGCCGTGCTATGCTGTGCCATGCCATGCTGTGCCATGCTGTGCCGTGCCATGCTATGCCATTGTGGTGCATCAGCAACACCATCCCCAGCCCCATGTCCTCGCTTGCACACTTGTCAGCGTCATCTCCCGTGCTCACGTCGGTGCCGTCTGTGACCCGGACACGTGCTCGGCGTGCCAGTGTGTGCCGGCACAGACAGTCCTTCCCCATGTCTCACGCTCGTGCACACTCGTCACCGTACTCGCCAGCCGGGGCTGGCAGCACGTCTGCTGCGGGCACGTGTGTGTCGCGGGCTCCGGTGTGACTGTCACTTTTTCCCATGCTGGCACACACCGTGGGCCGTGTGCATGTCGCGGTCGCACACACATGTGCACCAGGGTTGTCACAGCGCCTGGCTGCGCTTGTCACCCCAGTACACGCACACACGTGTCACGGTCCCCAGCGCTGCCCGCTGCGTGTGAACACCCGTCACGGGCTGTCCCACTGCTGTGCATACACGTGCCATTGTCACTGTCCCTGTCACACGCCGCAGTGGCCGGCTCCGCCTGTCGTGCACACACGTGCACACATGTCCCCATCCCGTGTTCCCGCTGACGAGGTGAGGGACAGCAGCGAGGGGGTCCCACCACTGGCCCCGCGCCCCTGTCCCCTGTGCCTGGGTGACATCTCTGAGGGAACCGTGGCACCGCGTCCTGGTCCTGAGGGTCCCAGGGCTCCGTGTCCTGGTGATGCCATCTCCGGTTTGTCTTGGTCCTGAGGGTGTCGTGCCAGTGTGTCCTGGTCCTTATGGTGTCACCTCCGTGTGCCTTGGTCCTGAGGATCCCGTGGATGTGTGTCCTGGGGGTGTCACAGCGTTGTGTCCTGGTCCTCATGGTGTCACTTCTGTGCACCTTGGTCCTGAGGATGCCATGGATGTGTGTCCTGATGGTGTCATGGCAGTGTGTCCTGGTCCTCATGGTGTCACTTCTGTGCACCTTGGTCCTGAGGATGCCATGGATGTGTGTCCTGACGGTGTCATGGCAGTGTGTCCTGGTCCAGGGGATGTCATGTCATCGTGTCCTGCTCCTTAGGGTGTCATGGCAGTGTGTCCCTGTCCTGAGGGTGTCACAGCACTGTGTCCCTGTCCTGAGGGTGTCCCAGCACTGTGTCCCTGTCCTCAGATTGCCATAGTGGAGCATCGTGGTCCTGAGGCATTTTGTCCTGGTCCTGGGGGTGACACAGTGGGGTGTCCTGGTCCTGAGCGTGTCATGGCACAATGTCCTGGTCCTCAGGGTGCCCTGGCAGGTGGTCCTGAGGGTGCCACATCCATGTGTCCTGCTCCTGAGGGTGTCACACTTGTGTGTCTGGGTCCCCATGTGGCCTCAGCTCCATCTCCTGTTTTGGCAGGTGTCACGGCAATGTGTCCTCTTCGGAAGGGTGTCACGGCTGTGTGTCCTTGTCATGCGGGTGTCATGGCATTGTGTCCTGCTCTGAGGGTGGCCATGGCCTTGGGTGCAGGTCCTGAGGGTGTTGTGCCACCATGTCCTGGTCCCAAGGGTGCTGTGACAGCATGTCATGGTCACAAGGGTGCATGTCCACGTGTCCCAGCCTTGAGGGTGCCCTGGCAGCGTGTCCTTGTCCTGACATCCCATGGCAGCGTGTCCTCATCCCAAGGGTGTCACAGCAGCATGTCCTGGTCCTGATGATGTCCCAACCATATCTCATGGTCCTGCGGGTGCCACGGTGTTGAGTGGTGGTTCTCACGGTGTCGTGACAGTGTGTCCTGGTCCTGAGAGTGCCATGGCCACGTGTCCGTGTCCTGAGGGTGCCATTGTCACGCTGTCCCCCCCGAGGCACCCCGCCAGCCCTGGCCCAGCGTGCCCACGATGCAGGAGGTGACACTTGGTTTTA
>NW_010135970.1:0-217 GCF_000699245.1 Pterocles gutturalis | reverse complement strand
CCGCAGATTGTCCCCGCGGTGCCCAGCCGTGACTCTGGGGTCCTGGGGACCGTGACATCTGCGGTGGGGAAGTGGGGACAGGGCAGGGTGATGGGGACTCGGGTTGCACCGTGGTGGGGTGCGGTGGCCGGTGGGGTGTGGGCTGGGGACAGGGATGGGGACACGAGCGGGGCGTCCGTGGCAGCTCCTTTCCCTCTCCTCGGCAGGTGGAAAGCAG
>NW_010135969.1:23999-25946 GCF_000699245.1 Pterocles gutturalis | reverse complement strand
CAGGATGAGGGGGAATGGCTTTAAACTAACACAGGGGAGATTTAGGTTGTATATTAAATGGGAATTTTTCACTCAGAGGGTGGTGAGGCACTGGAACAGGTTGCCCAGAGAAGTTGTGGATGCCCCATCCCTGTAAGTATTCAAGGCCAGGCTGGATGGGGCCCTGGGCAGGCTGCTCTAGTGGTTGGCAACCCTGCGCACAGCAGGGGGGTTGAAACTAGGTGATCTTTAAGGTCCTTTTCAACCCAGGCCATTCTATGATATACTCGAGAAATCTTAAAAGAATTAACTGAGCAGATTATATTTAAAAGGCTACAAAATTGTACTAAACTCTCTTTTGAAAGGAAAGACTAATTAATAAAGGGACAGCATGAACACAGGTTTATCAAATTATAGTTTATAACTAACATGGTACATTTAGGCAGCTAACATATCCAAAGCAGGACTAATGTAGTTTAATTTTTGTGCAACCCTTACTGGCACACAAGAGTGGGAGCATATAGTAGGTAACAGCTGGAAGCAACCATCAGCACAGTGGAGGTTCAGATCATCCCCCAGAGTATGCCTTACAGTTGCAGCAACAAAAATAAAGGAAAACAGCAGGAGTTGAAAGGTTATGGGTATTGTGATTCACATCAGTAATTTTTGGTGGTAGGGTTGTAAACAGGGTCATAATTTGAAAACTTCTTATAACTAGGACTCCAGGACCTCTCTGCTCCTAAATGACTATGATCCATCAATGTTAGTAACAACACCGGAAAAAAAAAAAAAGTTTTAGAATACATCATGAGGGAAGAAAGTCTCTAGCATTTAAACTAAAAATAAGTGGTTTAAGTTTAATCACCCATGCTCAAAAATATATTTAAACAGAAAAAGTACAGAGAAGGCAATGATATTCAGAAAGGAGACCTTATTTTAAACAGACTATAGGAACTGGTTTGCCTAGCCCACAAGATAAACCTCCACAGATGATGCTTACTCTTTTCAAATATATCAAGGACTTGGGAGTAAGGGGGAAAATTAACCAAACCAAACCAAAAAAAGTTGTTTAGAACAAACACAGTGAGGTAGGTACAAATAAATACACAGTGGAGGTTATATTTATGATCCATAAATGTGATTCTGTAACAGGCTTCCAATCAGAGTTGCCTTGTGCAACAGACATTTGACTTGCTCATTCACAATAGGAGGCACATGAGACTTTGTCACTTAAAAGCTCCCATTTTGAATATTGCATAAAAAGGGTGTAACAGGAAATCCCAATGCCCAGATCAAAAAATTGTCACCTTTTCTGGAACCCCTAGCTGTCTCAACATGCTGTCCCCATATCACCTACAGTGCACATACACTGTTTGCTCTGAGACACAGGGAGACACATAAAGTCTCTGTGAGGGGCACTACTCTGCAGACAGAAAATACACACATTATCCATAAAAAAAAATAAAATATAATTATACCTCAGTCATAGTCATAAAGCATTCTTACTATCTGAACACACTATAGCTTGGGATCTTTCCTCTGAATCTTTCTTCATTATTACTTTTCTGCAGCCTCTGCTGGTCCGTTGATCAAATTCACCGTAGTTCATTAAGCTTCCTTTCAGCTCTACTGAAGAAGTTGTAGCAAGACAGCATTATTCTGTTTTTTTCTCAGCTTAGGCTCTTCAAACACTAACCATCAGCACTTTAAAGCCACCCCTAAAAAAAGGAATGTCGCACCCAAAAGCTATTCTGTTTCAAAATCTGTTATTGCTTTTATACATACTTCTGCTGATAGTATTTCATGACAAACTAGCATTCATATAGATTTGTACTACACCAAGAGAACCTGAACTTCTATGAAGCAACCATTCAGTTCATGGACTGACAGATGTTGCAAGCCACATTAAATGCACTGTGCTACAGCAGAAGGGTGTGTTTGAGGCAAAAAATGTAAACCAGAAAACTT
>NW_010135969.1:0-23968 GCF_000699245.1 Pterocles gutturalis | reverse complement strand
TCACAGCAGGAATGCAGCTCAATAGTTGCCACTTAGCAGGATTATTTGCAAGGGTGAAGTAACCATTACAGGGTTATGACTGCTTTTCACACCCTGTGTCTTTAGCCAATGATGTGGTCACAGCAGAAGCAGATGTGAAAATTATTTTATACTCACACTTTCAATAGGGCCACTAATTTAAACATCTGACTATCATATTGTCCTTGTTTTGGCTGGGACAGTTAACTTTCTTCACAGCAGCTAGTGTGAGGCTGTGTTTTGGATTTGTGCCGAGAAGGCGGCTGATCACGTAGCGGTTATAGTTGCTGCCCAGACAGTCATGGACTTTTCAGCTTCTCTGCTCTGCTAGTGTCTGGGAGAAGCTGGGAGGGAGCACAGACCCAGTTACTAGTCTAGGATTTGACCTTAGGTTTATGATGAAGACCCAAACTGGCCAATGGTCTATTCCATATCATGCATGTCATGCCCAGTAGAGAGAAGAGGCTCCATCTGGACGTGCTCTGCCTCTCTCAGGGTTGTCTCGCTCTCTGAGTCTCAAAAGCTCAGGCTCTTACCTCATTAGACAGGAACAGGCTGAGCACTGGTTTTCAGGTGGTGAGCAGTTTAGTGTGTAGCACTCATTTGCATATATCATTATTGTTGTCAGTTTTGTTGTAGTTTAGTTATTAATTGTTCTTATCTCAACCCATAAGCCTCTTTTCCCTTTACTCCTTTAACTCCCTCCCCCATTGCCAGGAGGGGGGAGGGTGAGCAAGAAGCTGTGTGGTGTTCATAGCTAGCTAGGTTCAAAACCACAACACATACTGAAGTTGGTAGAAGCATCCTGACAGCATTCCTCCCAGGTCCTAGATTACCCCAAACTACCCAGGCTTCAATGTTAGGCATGACCCTATACTAAGACTACAGCTACAAACTCAAAGCTATCAATTCTTTCCAATCAGCTACAAATTTGCAGCAGTACTAGTTTTGATAAACTATCAAATATTTTAAATACTTTTTCTGGTCAGAGTTGTAGTTATTGCTGCTGTACTCTTTTTCCAGGCTACCTCATTATCTGAGCCCAAAACTTAATGAAACCTGCACGGCAAGTCACATGTTCCTGCTCAGTGCAAAAATAACACAGCACACTACAGAGACGTAGTAACAGCAGCCCTTTAGAACAGCTGAGCGTGGAAGCAAAGCCAAATAAGATGTTCTCAACTGATCAACCCAAAATACTGAAAATAAAAATTCTGCAGTATAGATTATGGTGACAGTATACCCACTGTGAGGCTCGTTGGTTCTAATCTATATCAGGTCATTATTCTGTGAGTAGTCTGAAGAGTGTTTGAGAAGACCACTAGCTTAGTAAAGCTATTTAAGCATCTATCCAGATAAAAATTATAAGCCCAACTTCAGTTTTGAAATGCAATTTTTCCAACCCTATAAAGACAATAAGCATTTAATTTAATGTCAATACACTGAAATTTTAAGTTGCAATGTATTGACACTGCAGTTCTCAGTACACAACAGTTGTCAAAAGCACTTCAGAACTTCACAAAACACACAGGCCAAGACCTTCAGATTTAAGATTTATTTAGACACATCCAGCATGGTACACAATTGCAGCTATTCTTTTTCCACTGAAAGATGCTCCAACTCTGCAAGAAAAAAAAAAAAAAAAAGAGTTAAAAAATTGAAGAACTCTATGTTACCTTTCAATCTAGTTATAAAGATATGCTTTAACCTGAATTTTTATGGGCTTTGCTTCATCCACCACATGCTTTTGTAGCAGAGGCCTTGACTTACATGAAATCACACAGTTTGAAATGCTCAAGTTCAATACAACCATCCTAATTTTTTTTCCCCTCTTTAGTCTAGGGAGCCAAAAACATTAGACTGACAAAAGAATTATACAGATGACTTCAATTTGTTCCAATCATGAGATTCCAGTGAGGACTTATTTCTTTCCAAGAACTACTTGGGTCATTCCAGCTCCTCAAAGAGATTTATTCTCAGATTACAGAGCTGACAATACCAGGTATTCAGATTAAGATAAACTGAAGTGGCCTTTCAACTAGAAATGGCACACTCGCACAGTCTGAACTATATTTGAGCTTTGCTCTGTCTGTTAAGGTTCATCAACAAGCATCAATTATAATAACTTCTGCTGTTAATGACCTTAAGTGCACTTAATCTTATAAATGGTTTACAAGATTGTGTGTAGATGGTGTGATTGTTCTGATATGGTTTAACTGAAGTTCAAGAAATCTTGTTTCCCACTGTTTTAACTGGCACATCAGAAAGCGTTTACCGTATCACAGTTTCTCATACTGTTTTGTTCACATCACACATGCCAGTTATTCCTACAGAATACAAGAAGCTTTGTGTTTTCTCAAAGACGAAAGCAGACATGGTTTTGGTTATGGTTATTATCCAAATCAAATCAGTAGCACTCTTCTGTCAGTTAGCCCAGCTGCAGACTATAAAGAAGCTGCAGTCAGAGAAGTGTGGGCTTTGAGGAGTCAAAGTCCACCAAGTCAATGAGAGTACAGCAGCCCTGTGAAGCAAACTTAAACTTATTCATTATTTGAGTTTAGAGGCAACTGCAGATCACAACTCTAAGCATCTGGTCTGCTAAAGGCCCAATTTTGACCAGAGATTACACTATGCTATAAAATCCAACAAAACCAGTTACCCAGTTAGTGCAATTACAGTCTGTCCTCTTCATTTCTTAAGCAGCTGGTGTCTGACTATAACAAAAGGGGCAACAAATCCACTTCCAAAGAATCCACACATTAGTACGAGTAATCGCCATTTGTTGTCCACAGAAAATGGAAGGTTCTAGAAGAGAAAAGTGAATTTTAGTTTTGCAGTCAATACAGTAATTGATTTGAAAATGGCACAAGCTCAGAGCACTAACAGTTGGAGTCAAACTGACAATATAAATATTCAGTCTCAAAACAATTTCCCTTCCTCTCAAGGAAAGAAACACAGTAATTAGAATAAAAGCTTAGGTGTGACCTCTGGAGGTCATTTTGTCCACTCTTCCCCTCTCTCCCCAATTCAAAGTAGGGCCAGTTTGCTGAAGGCCTCATCCAGTCAAGTACAAACACCTCTGAAGATACAAACCCCACAGCCTCTCTATACAACCTGTTCCAATATTTAATTACTTTAATTGCGAAGATTTTCCTCATGTCCCTTAGGTATGTAAAATTAGTTTTTGCATTCAGAACTAAAGAGAACACGTTAAGCACAAGGCACATCAGAAAGCGTTTACAGTATCATTGTTGCTTCTCATACTGCAATGCTCATCATCTGTACCACTGAAGTTATTTGCACTACAATTCGCTTTGTTGTGGCTGTTACACTGGCACCACAAAATCCCAAAGCCCACCTGGAATAGTGGCAACAGGGCAATCATGACTCCACTCCTCCAACAGCACAGACTTCACAGGGGCCTTATAATCCAAGTATGTGCAAAATCCCTCACGGGGCTCACCTTGTGAGCTCACCTTGAGCATGCCCGCGTCTCACCCTAGCGCCTACAGCGAGCCAGGGCATGCCCGCACTGCGGCTCCAACAACACCGTCAGGGTCTTTCTCCAGCAATCTCCTCATTTCCCCCCAGTCCCCCACCCAGGAGCTGCGGCGGGGCTGGGCCCCGACCTAGGCCTGCTGCAGGCTGCCCGTGGGCACGGCGGGCGCTGCCAGCGCACTGCTTTTCAGGGACGCGTTCCTCCCCCTTCTGGTCCCCTTCCCAAAGCCGTTACCCTCCTTCCCCAGCGGGCTCCCGACCCCCCTCTCCCCACCGCTGCCCTCCCACGAGCCCGGCCTCAGGCCTCTTCCCTTCCCGCGACCTTCACGCCACGCCGCAAGGGGCCGGGGCCACCTCTTCCTCACGTTACCTTCCCGGGACCTTCCTCATAGTGGCTCCTGCGGATGGCGGAGGTGGTGAACCTGCGAACACTGGCAGCCAGCATGGTACCGACACGACACCCCACCAACCCTCTCCCCTTCGCGACCTTCCCGCAGCGCTGCCGCCGCCTTGTGGGAACGGGAAGCGGAACGAGAACTTGGGGATACTGTTCCTGCCCTAGGGCATGATGGGAGTTGTAGTGCCGCGCTGCGCCTCGAGGTCACGTGGCCCAGAGCTCCTGCCTGCGATTGGGTGAGCTGTGCGCCTCAGAGGCGGGGGCGTCCCTTGTCTCCAGCCTTCGCCGCCATTTTGTCGCTGCCCCGCGTTCCCGCCGCAGGGGGGAGGGCGGGGCGGTTCTTTCGGGTGGGGATGGGGGTGTGGCAACGTGCTCTATGGGGGTGGTTGGGAGGTTCAGACGTGGGAAAAGGAAGTGAAAGGGATTGCGACAGCGCAGTGGAAAGCGAATGGCCGCCCCTGTGTTACCTCACTGTAACCTTGTGACTAGTACAGGTCAGCTTGTAGAGATCTCCCCTTCTTTGTGGAGTGGCTGATAGCCATAGTTTTTAAACAGTAAGAGTGCAGTGAAGATAGGCAGGACAAATGGTGAAGGTTTATGTGGTAGTGCCAGCTTTCATGAGTATATTCTGGCATAGTTTTTTTACAAAGTATCACTTCAAAGAAACGTTGACAATATGGAGGGAAAAACCCACCACACCACCCTTCATGTTTAGAAAATGAATAATAAGAAACCCCACAAAGTTATTTCTAAAATTATGGTATCTTTCTGTTGTCTTACATACAATATTTCAAACAAAAGCTTTTTTTTTCTTTTTTTTTTTTTCTTTTTTCATAACAAGAGTAGTTTGATGCCATCACTGTTGCAGGGAAACAATTTTTAAGTAGCCTTCACAGTTATGTAATATCTAAGGGAGGAGTTTTGTGCTCACCAACATAACACGTTAATCAAGGCCAGTTGAAAGAACTGCAAATCTGAGCAGTGAGGCATGATTGCATTAGTTTTTATTTAGAAAATTTATTTTGGAAAATAATTAGATGTCCTGGGTTAAGCTGAGACATAGTTAACTTTCTTCATAATAGCTAGCAAGAGGCTGTGTTTTGGATTTGTGCTCAGAAGAAAGCTGATAAAAAGTGATGTTTACACGGCTGCCAAGGTCTTTCAGCTTCTCTGGCTGTCTGCAAACAGGAGAAGCTGGGAGGGAGCACAGCCTCAGTTACTAGCCCAGGATTTGATCTTAGGTTCAGGATTGAGACCCAGAGTGGCCAATAATCTATTCCTTAACATACACGTCATGCCTAGTACATAGGTGAGAACCGTCCAGAAGCTCACCCCTTTTGTTCCAGGTCCCCTTTTGCTCCGGATCATCTCACTCCAGGTGGTCCCTCTCCCAAGGCCTTCTCTTCCCCCTCGTCACCCCTCAGTCTGGGATGCTCGGACTGTTATCTCCGTTCCGTGAGTGTGGTTTCGGGACTCCCTCTGCTCCAGGATCCTTAGCCAGGAATAGTCTGAGCCTCTGAGCCTTGGCCATCGGGTGGGGGGGCAGTATCACTGTGTATCACTCATTTGTATATTTGTATGTAGTGTTATTTTCAATATTATTGTAGTTTAGTTATTCAATTGTCCTTAACCCACGAGTACTTTTTTCCCTGTACCCCTTTAATTCTCTTGCCCATCCTCAGGTGGGGGGGTGGGTGGATTGAGTGAATGTGTGTGTGGGTTGGCCCCTAGCCAAGGGCAAACCCATCACAGAAGAGTAAGGAGTTATTACAGGTTGTTTTGAGAGGCAAAGTCTCTTCAAGCAGAAGACAGGAAAGCAACATGAAACAATAAATATTTTAAATATTTAAAGTATCAAATAAAAGTAGTCACATAAAGTGGAATTAAGTGTAAAGATGCATTTATTTTTCGTTAAGAATTTATTTTATAAATTGCAAAACAATATAGTAGAAATGAATTTGCACTAGGTGTGCTTATAAACACTTCAGAAACAGTTACGGGAGTAACCAGTAGATTTGTACTGGAGTGCTATCCTATGGGTAGGTTAAACTGCCAGGAAAATGCAGCAATGACTTTTTGTACTTTTGAGTTCAGCACTTCCTGAGGCTGGAGAGCAATCTGAATTAGTTCAGGTGCAGTTTTCTGGGACATTCTCTGAGTTTCATGGAATAACATAACTCTTGAATTGTTCTAGATCCAGAGTAGAATTTAGCTCAGTAATTCTAATTCAATGCCTTGTAAAACCAAGAATTCTCAGCAACTTTTGACACAGAATGCTTTTTTCTGTAGTGTTTTGTTGACTGTACAGGGACAAGCCAGTTGTAATTTTGAGTCAGATAATCCTCATCCACGTGTATATTCGTGTCTTCATCAGAACTTCAAGAGGTTTGTAATGCTGGCCTTCTCATTATGGAAGCAAAATCAACACTCTCACACCAGGGTTATATTTATTCAGATATCTGCTTGTTCTAGCATTGTTATGATCTCTGCTAAAATGTCCTTCACAGATTACAGTTTCAGAAACCTGTAGTTCTCCTTGGAAAGTGTTGGAATAAATGGGTATCATATTTGCCACGCAAGGAATTTTGAAGTGGGAGCTTAGCCTAATCGTTAGTAATTCAGCTGTTCATCATAGCTTTCTCTTAGAGGTTTTATGCGAGTGTCATTTGGTCCTGGTTACTTCTTAGTGCTTATTTTGTCCATAAATACACCATAGCCTGTTCATACAGTTCTTATTCTGTCCCCCTCACAAAAAAAGACTGTGACATGCAACCTAACTAGGTTTCTTCCACAGTGAATATCAGTGCAAAGAATCCATTTAAGCATCTCTGTTAATGACCTTGTTGTTTCTGAGTGCTTCTTTATTCTTTGACCATTAGTAGGTGATATAGAAGTCCAGGACACCTTTTGCCCCTGTTTGTATGTCTAGTTGCAATTCCTTTAGCTAGTTGTTTTTTAGATATTTTTTCCTCTAGTTATATTTTTAATTGTATGCATCAGAGTTTACAATTCTTCTTTCTTCATTTGCTAATTCTTAAATCTGTTGGAGGATGCTTTCCTGTTTCTGTCAACTTCCCTTGCTGTTTAGGCAGCCAGACCTTTTTTTTTTTTTCCTTTTTTTTTTTTTTTTTCTTCCCCTTTTCTCAAGCCTTTCCTATTTGGAACTACTAGTGCAATGGCGCACAGCTTCCTGTGGGGTACTGTGCTTTATTTTCTCTTTAAGAAGTATTCTCATTATAATGTAGCACTTGTAGTGGACTTTGTTGTTTGTTGCTGCTGAAGAGATGCTGAGCATAGGTATAAACATCCATGTTAAACAGTGGCACTTCAATGGTGAGACTTTGTACTGCAGGAAGATCTTTCATATTATTCAGAACAGAGTGAATGGTTCATTTTCTTGTTGTGGTCTCCTAGCCATCTGATTCTCAAAGCAATCAGAGATATGGTTTAAACATTTCTTCTCTGCTTAATATCGGAAGGTAATTTTTGCTCAGTCTGCTCAGGAATAATTTTAGTCACTCAGTGGAATTGCAGTTCTTGTCCTAATGCTGTTGTAATTTGTTTTGGCATACCGCAGAGCTGGTGTTGCCCTGCTGGTGGGGAGAGTGGTCTCACGCTACTACATTGCTGCTACTGGGCTTGGACCTACTACACACACAGATTTTGTATTACGCAATAAGGGTATGAATTATAAAGACAGATACTAATCAATGTGTAGTAGAGAATATTACTCCACCAGTGTCATAGTTTACTCACTGTCTTTCCGATGTATATTTAATCCTGGTACTACAGTGTTTTGTTGATTGATTTCATTATGGTAAGTTTCTGATAGATTGATGCATCATTATTTCCTCATAGGGCTACGTTGCATATTTCCACACAGATTAATGTTAGGAGGGACAAAAACGGTAAATTCGGTATCTTAACTTCCGGATAATCCAGATATCTTCTAGTTTGACTCCTACAGTGATATAGTTACAGACTTTCATTAGCAATAGCAACTATCACTTGAAATGATAGTTTGCAGCTGTTTTCTGTGTAGACAGAAATAGAGATTTGTAGGTAGGTATGACAGAGAGAGGTAGATCTTCAGGAGGAGTTAACTGGTTTACAACTGGTGAAGAAATTTGCACGAGCACTCATATCTGTTCTTCAAAGTATAAAGTAGGAAATGAAGTATGCCAGGAAGAGTTTAGAGAAACAGACTCAATTGCCATTGACTGGAATCTTGTCAAAGAAATGAAAGATAATATCTTCCAAATTATTAGAAATATGATGTACAGTAATTATAATGAGGATAATGATGTAGCAATGCAGATTATTATAGGACATGGTAAATGCTCCATTGGGTGCCTTTGTAGAAAGGCTGTCTGACTCACACACAAATTGTGGTGCTTACAAAAGGAATTACTGAGTGAAATTCCCTGGCCTGTGTTATGCAGAGGGTCAGAACAGATTATTATAATGGTTCCTTTTGGCTTTTAAATCTGTGAGTCTTGGAATCTAGGCTTTTAATTCACATACAGCTTTTTATATTTACTATTCTTTCTTCCTTTAAAAGACCTATTACTATAACTGGTTGGATTTGCCAGGTTATATTCTTCATCTTCAATAAAATACGACATTTTGCGGCTTGTGAATGTGACTTGGTGAAGAATTATTTCAGGTACTGATTTCTCACTGCTCCTCACTTTTGCCCACAAAGAACATTCCTCTTCCTGAACTGTAAGGCAAAAATATAAATAAGAAAAACACCAGATAACTAAAGAAGATAGTGCTTAATATCTGACTTTTGGGATTTTGATGAAAGAAAGAAACGTGGGAAGCTTAGTGGACATTTTAGCAAAATACCTAGGGCTATACAGGGTTATCCATTTCCAAGCTGATCATGCCAATCAACTGAGATATAGAACCGAGATACAGGTCAGAGTGACTTTTTCAATCCTATTTTATGAGTGAAGGAAACAGCTGTTCTTAAATACTGAAATTATGTCTGGTTAAGTTCAGATATACGTACTTCATGAAAACTTTCTAATAGCATAAACTCACTAAATTTTTCAGTAATGTCACAGACAGAGGTCTCGGGAAATAACTGTCATGTGAGACATGAAAATATTGTTTTTCTGCAGAAATTATCCTGTATATTTGTTGACAAGATAAATTATTTTGTGGAGCAGTTAAAATTAGGAGTTAAACAACTTCTGGTCATAAGGTCGGGTATTAATCACAAGATTAAGCAGTTGTTAAATGCTAATTAATTAAAGGGAAAAGCTGAATAGAAGCTGCAGGAGGCATTACGTAATAGATAATAGTTACGCACTTTTACGGGTTAACAGAAGTATCTAATAGAAATAGGGTAATTCAACAGTGTTTTACTCTAATTTCTCAATTGTAGTATATCTTTTGTAACAGTAATTTAACTTGCCTTATATATAAGAGTTGTTTTTTAAAAAACAAAGTGATTATTCTGAAATGTAAAAAATATGTTACCAATATAAAATAAACAGAAAACAGTATTAAAATAACATGGGGATCATCAGCTGAAAAAAATAGTGTTAGTATGTGAAGCATCTGTATTTTACACAATGAAAACCTAGAAATGAAAAAATATAGAGAATATTAGTTTAAGAGATTTCTTACTATAAGAAGATTCTTTCTTTGCTTCCAAAGAGCCCACAGAAGTCGTTGGAAAATTAAATAAACTAGTAAGAGGAATTGTGCTGTGGAAACAGTTTTAGTGCTGTTGTAGACATGGATGGTATAAGGATGCTTGTGGTAAGTAGTTGTTAGGAGAAGTAGTATTTTTTATTATTTTATTATGACTATAGTTGTTAAAACCAGCCAAGCTTCCAAGTGTGCAAGCTTTCCTTAAAGTGTGAAATTGATGGAGTTACTTCTGAAGGTAAATACAGACTGAAAATATTTTCTGTAAGGCATAGTTCAAGGGGCACTTTTTTTTTCCCCCAGGTGTTTTTTTTCTTAGTGGGTCAGTTCACAGATCCAGTTTATTACGTAGTTGCACAAAAACTTACTGTGGCCCACAGAAAGGTGTGGAGCAGTTGTAGCAATAAAAAAAGTGGGTATGGAGGCATAGAATTAGTGCTTTTCTTGGTGATGACATCAGTTTATGTTGGCAGAAACTTCAACTTGTCCAACTTCAGCTTTAATACAGAATATATGTGTATTATTTGGGATTAGGGCATGAAAAAATTATTACATTATTACAAAACAAATTATTTCCCAAGTCCCAGATTTCTAATGTGTAGTGCATTTATGAATTTTAGTTCCCAGGTCCATTCTTGATGGTATTGAAGATAAGATGTTACTGTGGTAGATGTTAGAATATTTTACAATTTTATAAGCACATTTCAATTTATCGTTATATGTTATAAACAAGAGGATAAAATCATTGGAGATTTCTCTTTGCATGGTAATATCTTTGTGTCCAAAAGTCTTCCTGACACTCCACTATGAGCTTTCTTTTCTGTCTTTTTGTTAACCACTGCTTCACAAATGCAACTTACCTTTTCTTTAAACTCTATAATTAACATTATTAACATTTTTCAGTTAACATGTTAACTTATTAACAACTGACATATGCAGTTAGACTTACTGTTCTCAACCTGGATTTAAGCACTATGATTTTTGTGTCTGTTTGAAACCTGAAAGAGGACCTGCGCATCCAGTTTTGGCTTCTTAGCTCTCGTTGTGTCATTTGGTTTCCTATTAGGACTCTAGGGAAAAGTAACACAGTTCTTATGTAATTCATACTCTTCAGTCATCATTACTACAAAGTGCTATAGGAGCTTCTTTGCAACATTCCTGCCTATTAGACAGGGTAGTCATTTGTAGGTACTGTAGTGTAAAATCTTTCTGAAAAACACAGGCAGTATGAAAAGTCAGACATATATTTATAAATTGAATATTACTCAGGAAAGCAGGTTGAGCATAACTGTAGCTGGATATGTGTGTAGTGACAAAATGACAGTTTAGGAAATGTACCTAGATAAATTTATTTTCACCTTGTGTGGATATGTCAAAAATTTCTCCTTCATATAAATGATTCCTTAGGGATGTGAAGTCTCATTTGTATGTACAAAAACACGTTTCACAAGCTGAAATTAATGTCTGAGAATAATATTTTACCCTGACAATTTTTTTTTCTTTAATCTCAAGGCACTTTGCAGACTTAATTAAATCTCAGAAAAGTCCATATAAAATAGGTAATGGAAAGTTTATTACATGGAATCCATTTTAGAGGCTTCATGAGAATATAGCACTTACATAGAGAGTAAGAGCTACTTTTCGTTATTTGTTTTGTCTTGACATCTTTCTCTAGAATGGGTTATGGAAAGATCCTTATTTATTGTCACAGACAACAAGGCACATTTGGTGTATAATTACAGTAAGTGGCATTATAATTACTTGCATTTTGAACTAACTCATTGTAACAGTCATTGCTTGGTTGTTAAAACTCATGTTTGAAGGAGCTTTTCTGTGTATAGCAATATCTGAGCCCTGAAGTCACTGTGTTTAACCTAAACTTACTTGCAAGTGCACTACTCAATGTACATAGGTAGTAAAAGCCTAAAATACTCTTAATTTTTCTTCCATATTTGTGCTTATTTGTTATATAGTTTAATGAAGGGGTTTTTTTGTCAGAGGGGTGTGAAGTCTTATTGGTTTCTCCAGCATCAGACCAGTATGTGGCTGAAAATATGCAAGGGGGCAAAAAAGACCCCTCAGAATACAGTTGTTCTATCATGCTGTATATAACTTACATACTTGACAGATTACTTTCTGCCAGTCTCCTTCTTTATGATTCTTTAGTTATGCACAAGCATGTTTTAATATATTTGTATTTCTGATTTTTTAAAAAATTAGTTTAGATTAATTGAGCCATTATTATCCACTTTCTCACTGTAGAAGGAATGCCTTAGTTTAAAAGTTTTGCGCAAATGGGAGATTACTCCTCTTACTGCTTGATTTTTTTCACATTTGTAAATTTTTCCATTGATGCCTAGTTTCTAGCTGTGTAAGTTCAGAGCAATATACATTGACTGTCACCTTGACTGAGGAAAGTACTCAAGAAAAGACTTACATGTACCTTTGTTTAAAAAATAATTTTTTTTCAGCATACTTTTTTTGTCCCTAAGTCCTGGAGAGAGATGCTGTGGTGTAGAGCTCATTTTAATAAGATCAATGTTATCAGCAGGGAATTAGTTGCTTGTAAAACCATGATAGATATTGTGAACATTTCCTAGAGAAATATATTCTTTACAATAGGCTGAAATTTGTGAGATAGTGGGCTAACTGAAAAGGCTGTCCATAAATGCTGTTCAGTTTTGAAGGTGGTTAACCTATGTAGGGAGTTTTTTTTTTTTTGGTTTTTTTTTGTTTTTTTTTTTTTTGTTGTTGTTTCCTATAGATAGTTAGATGACAAAATGACATTCAAACTCCCAGATGAAGTGGTTGACTTACAATGAATTGGAAAGGGCTTGTCTCCTTACACAAACTATCCCACTTTATATGTGGAGATGTGATATCATGTACGTAGCATGGATGCAACTGTTATTGACAAGAAGAGGTGCCTTACGTCAGTACTTTTCCTGTAGGGCATATTGAATTATGTCAACAGTCTGTTTCACTTCACTGCTTGTATACTAGTGTGCAGCTTATTCCAATATATGTATTTTAGTTTAAAAAAAATAATACTTTTGAGCACATTAGTGATACCCATTTAGATACTGTGTCTAAGATAAGCATTGGCAAATCCGAATAAGAGGTCATGAAGAAAAAACAGATTAAACTCCAAACATTTGCAGATTCTATCTTAAAAGTAGCTACTTTAGTACTCTGTGAAGTCTTATACAAGGAGGGAGCTTGTCTTAAGGCTAACCTCCAAAATTTTGCTCAGCTTCTTGGGTGTTTCACATTATACAGGGGTGTTTTTTGTCTTGGCTTGCAACCTAAATGAGGCTTATGTTATTGTGCTCTGTATGAATATTTGCATACCTCCTTTGATAAGGTTTGAACCCTCTGTCCACTTTCAAATACATTTGGGAAGGGATACTAAGATGCTAAGTTTCTATAATTTCCGTGAAGAGAGGTGACAGTGCATAGGAAAGAAAAATTCAGGAGCATTTGCCTAGTAGGACAAGTGTTTGTTTTTTTTTTTTTTTTCTTTTCTTTTTTTTTCTTTTTTCAGTCATGGTAGCCATGTGCTCAGGCTGAATACCTGGGGAGTTTGTTGGGCAAACAATCATTAGCCTTTCAGGGATGTTTGAGGGAAATGCACTTGGACTTGGCAGGGTGATCCCTTTGAGCCTTATAAGGGGAATGGATCTTGCTGAGGCACAAAGGGTTACACAGGCAGTAGCTGAAGCAAGGGGAGTAGTTCGCAGTGAGAGTCTGTGTTAACAGATATATGAAGAGT
Organism: Pterocles gutturalis; assembly: GCF_000699245.1. Classification (NCBI taxonomy): domain Eukaryota; kingdom Metazoa; phylum Chordata; class Aves; order Pterocliformes; family Pteroclidae; genus Pterocles; species Pterocles gutturalis. The sequence goes on along the minus strand of NW_010135969.1, from coordinate 10,619 downwards.
ATCATGTTAATGTGGACCGTTTGTTCTGACGTGGTTGGGTTTTTTGGTTTTGTTTTGGTTTTTTTCCCCCCTCTCATTTCTTTTTTTCTTTTTCTATTTAGTTGGCCTAATAAAGATAGACTAGGAAAAAAAAGGAGAGTCTAAACTCTTGTAAGCACTGAAAACGTGTGTGGTTTTCTTGTTACTCAAAATCTTGCTGCCTGCTGAGTTTATTCCACAGTATATGATGTCAATAATCACCTGCCAAAGCAGAATACCTTTGTTCACCTGACGTGAAAGTAACAGGATTTAAAACTGTGTGAAGAAATGGAGAAGCTCATGGGTGAAGTTGGAAAAGATGTTGTAGTATCCACCTGCATTGTGAAAACCCTTCTACTGTGAGGAGGATATAAGCTTTATGTAAGAAGCATGGCCTGCTGAGAAGAAATCTAATCCTTTAGATGTTACACATCCTCCAGTGAATGTCAATATGCTCATGCACTCCATGTGGTTCTTCATCAGACTGATCAAAGATAGAAGAGGCAGGTGGTCAGAGTTGGCAACTCTGTCAGGTAGGTAGCTGAGTGTACTGGGACTGCCTGGAACCTGGGCTGCTACAAAGGTAGCGGACTTAATGAGGTGTCTGGGTTTCTTAGGTATGGAGGGGGAACTTGGCATTCAATGCACTGTGTTGGTGCTGATGACACAGGGAAGAAGATGGGCTCCTAGGAGACTAAACTTGGGCTGCTAGGCAGGAGTGTGACTGAGCAGGATCTTCATAACAGTGTTGTTTGAAATACTGTGTATATTGTGTCTGTGTCCTGGGAGGCAGATAGAGCTCTGGTGTTGGAACACATAGATGAGATAATAGTGTAGACAGGAGGCAATAAGGCTGTTGGTTGTCATAAAGGGACTGCAGTGTAGACATAAGCTAAGGTGGACTATCTAGGGAGTGACATACCAACTGAAGTACCATTTGCTTAAACCCCAGTTTAACTCTAAATCTAGACCGATATTACTGCAACATGTTGGGAAAGAGAGCTGCAATTAATTTGAATGGGAAGTCTGAAAGCCTTGGTTGCTCACAGGTACATTGTCGCTTGCTGTTGTTCAGTCAGTATTTCTGTCAGAAGATTGCATGCCAAAAGAAATACAACAGTTAAAACAAAGGGAAAAAAATCTTTAACAATTAAAGGTCAGATTACATTTCTCTGTAACTTATTGTGACCAATGCAATTACACCTCTATTTACCCTTGCTTTAAGTACTTTAATGGTACACTTTCTGGACTGACATTTTCAGAATCTTTTATTTAGTCATAAGCAACAGCTGTCTGTATTGTTAATTTTTTCTCTCTAATAGCAGTAGATTGTTGAGCTGTTAAGCAAGTCTTGCTCTAATTTTCTTATTTATATGTTGTCAGAATGTAAATTCACTTTTGATAGTCCAGCACAACAACTTTTAACTGTATCTTTTACAACAAGGATGCCTGCCAGTGGAATTATTTCTGACTTACCTGCATTAAAGAACAGTAGCTGGCATTTCTAAAGCCCAATCTGAGATACCTTAAGCAGACATAGCAGTGTTGACAGGAGGTGAAATTATGTAACTTTAATTTTGACATCACTGAGGATGTAAAAGGGATTTAATATCTTAGTGCTCAGAGCTCGAAGCTGGAGCTTACATCAGAGCCTATGTCTACTAACAGATGTTCTCTTGATCTGCCACATTTCATTGAGGAAGGTGGTTAGTCTATCTAGTCTCAAGGACAAGTAGTGAACTGGCCTGCTCCGCCTGTGAGGAAGTGAAACTCTTCTGGCAGCTTGTTGAAATATGCTTTGATTCCCCAGTAGCGATAATACTGGTTGGTCTGTGTGCTTATGGTTGCCTTCTGTACTGAGGGGCCTTAAGAGGACAAGGCTCTGGTACTTGATGATGGCCTTATATTTAAATATTTACATATATAGCAATATACAAAATGTACATAATTGTATACATATATATAGCTTAAAGAGAAGCAGTCTTTATAGTTGTACTGCACCATTTAATATGAGGGAAGTCCCAAGAGTCTCCTTTCTGTTTTCCAGAGGTAATATTTCTCCCTCCTGTAAATATAACACCTTAAACTGTGCACATTTCTTATCATATTCTCATTCATTAATAACATCCCAGTTCAATCAGGCTATTTTATTTACTTGTGAGCCTTTCAGTCCCTCCACTAACCTGTTCACTGATCTCGCCTCTAAACTTAGTTTTTCAATAATGTTTTTGTAGTATGCTGGTTAAATTGAATGTGTCATCTACCAGTGACCATTATCCTGAAATGTTAATGGTTCAAAATGTTGAATGTAAAATATGCTGGTGGCTTCTAGTTTATATTCATTGTGCCTCAACATTATCACCTTTGTTTATGAGGTCAACAAAGAACTAACATCTTCCAAAGCACAGATATTTTTTTGTTTAAGAACTGTCTGTGTTTGGTCAGCAGTCAGGCATACTGAAGGGACAATGAGTTTAGTCTTGGACTTGCATACGAGTTTGCTATGTAGTTCAAACTTAAAATGAAGTGACAGTGAAGAAGAGTCACATCATCTTTCTTACAAGCGGAAACAGGATCATTGTTCTAGAAAGTGTGCAGACTTCCCAGTCAAATGAATAAGATGGGTAGAAGGAAGTGTTTCAGTGATACACTTTTCATAGTGAGGTAAGCAGAAGATGCTGCACCAAGTGTATTTAGTAGAAAGACATTTTCAAAATGTTTTCAAAAATTGCCTAACCATTGGTTCTTAAGTTTCCACAACAAAGTGTGCAAAACTGCAAACTGCAAATGCAGCCTGAGAGCTAAGTAATGGATTTTTTTTCCTAATGGGAATCTCAAGCTAGTAATTTGCCGCATTTTTTGGCAGTGAATCAGTTTCTGTGATGTATTCAAACATTTTTCCTGGAAGGTAGGCTAGATTTTGATACTATGCAGATTCCTACTCTGTAACATACTGTTCATGTTCTTCTCCTCCCCCTAAAACAAGGTGTCTTTTTACTAGAAGACAATGTTTGCTTTGTCAATTGTAAGGCACACTGGCACAATTGCATTCTGTATTAGGTTTATGTGGCAAGGTTTTGGTAGTGGGGTCCCGAAATAGCCAACTTGTGTTATGAAGATGTAAATTTGCCCTGCTTACTTGGGAATACTTGAACTTGACTCTCTGTACACATTCTGTTTGGCCTCTCTCAAGTTGCTTGACAGAAGGTCCAGGAACATTCTCCAGAAGTGAAAAGACCGGTTGCACTCCTGAGACGAGGAGGGGGTTAGTAATAGAATGCTAAATCTGGGGGTGATGGGGCAGCTTGACAGTGAGACAAAGTGCAAGTCCAGCAGGAAGCGACAATGAGGACACAAAGTGTGTTTTGGTTTCCGTTGACAAATCTGGCCTGGTTGCGGGTAGGAGCAGAGTTACAGTCACAGCCATCAAGTCAAACTTCCCCTAACCTTCCCCAAGTTGGAAACTGGTCAGTTCTCCCAGTTAAGCTTGTGAACCAGCATACAGGCAGAGTATGAACTTGGGTGCAAGTAGAAACTGAAGCCTGAATTTTCATGATCATATAGAAATGCTAATGTTAGAGTATCAGGCACTAAGAACTCATTCAGTACCTTGCATGAAGTCTGTGTAGAACCCAGAATTCCAAAATCCTTATTCAGAGCTTTACTTGAACATGTTTAAAAATCTTTTTTTCAGCTTAATATTTGTTCCTGAGATTAAAAAAAATCCTCTTAAATGCCTGAAGAAATACACTCTAGAATTCATCTTGGGTGGACTTACTGTAATTTTTAATCCTCTGTGAATCCAAACTTTATGAAATGCTTGATGTATTTATCAAATACCATGAACAATTTCTGTTGCCCAGAAGGTATCTTTTTTTCACGTTTCATCTTTGTCTTGTTCTGTGTCTTGAAGAGATGTGTGTAAAGCTTCTCTGAAGAATTTGGTAGCTTCAGGAGCTTGTCACTGGGGCCAAGATCTCTACTTTAAAATAATACATTTTGTAAATGGCATTTCAATACATTTTATATAAGGGAATCATTACCAACTAGACATGGGGATAGCGATGGCTTTTTTCTTTTCTACTGCACATACTCAGTTGCTTCACAGAATTTTGTTTCACAGTTGGAAACTTGACTCCTGACTAGTGTTGTATGATACTGACAATTTTTACTTTGACTATTCAAGTGTAAAAATGGCTAGCTTTGCAAGAATACAGCATATTGAATCCACCTCAGGGGTGTCACATTACTGTAAAGCAAGTAATTCTTGTCTATGAAAATAACCAGACCGAAATACTGGAAATCTGAAACAGAAAAACCTTATTTTCCTATACGTACTCAGGTTGAATCAAAGATTATTTATTGTCTGTCTTGATCAGAATGAAAGATTTAAAAATGTTTCATTCTTATTTAAAATTACACAAAACTGAGCAGATTCATAGTCCATTATACTCACCTGTTTCCTACTATTCTGGTAGCACATAGCACTGTTAAATGTAGGTAAATGGGTTCTCTTATGGTTCCTCAGAGTGGGGAGCAGGGCCTAGACAGCCTGAATTTTTGCAGTGGATGCTTTGCTAGCTTTTGCTTTGGTAGGTCAAGCACATGGCTGAGCAGCTATTACTGAATCTTGCTTGAATACTACTGTTAAGCTTTTCAGTTAAATACGATGCATGAGTGGAAATGTGCTTGAAGCTGCAATTCTGTGGGTGAGAATTCAAGGCCAGATATGTCTGCTTGTAGGAATATGGGACAGAGATGTAAAGTTTCTATAAGAAGCTCCATTTTTCAACAGTTGTTTTTTACTTATGTGCATAATGTCATACATCAATTTCTTATACAAAACATTTTTATCACCAATAACACTTTCTCCTAGATTATGTCTGAAGTGTGAGAATTGCACACGTAGAATGAGAATGTAGAAACTTCTTGTCTCTTGAGATTGAGGGGGTGTGCCACAACTTCATTCCAGTTCTTGCCTTTGCTCTGTATTTCTGGGATTTCTTTCCTGTGGAAACTACTTGCAAGTCGTATGACCAGAGTCAAAAAATGTTCTGATGTTTGTTCTTTTTCCCCAAATCCTGTCTTGGCAGACCCATTGGGGCCATTTCATCTTTTGGTGTTTTCCAGAAATGCCTTAAACTGCAATACCCAGTTTCCTCTCTTGAGGACTTGATCACAGACAGTGATTTTGGGGAGAAAGCAGGAAGGAAGCAGAGGGCTAGGGCTGGAGACAGATACATCAAGGAAGGATATTTGGAAAAAGATAGAAGGAACTAAAAAATTATAGGGGATTGGATGGTGCATCTCCATGAGATCAACAGTGTCAGCTTGTGTTCTGTGCTGCCATTCAAGCTCAGATTCAGGAAGGCTCTTTGGTGTACAAATAGGTGGTACTGCATGGTACTCAAATATATGCTAAGTGCTTCGCAGACTGGGATTGGCCTTACAAGTCAGCTCATGTTTGCATCTGATGCTTCTGATTTGGTCTCCAAATAAAAGGAACATAGTTATACATTGTTCTATCATCATAATCTCCAAAGGGTATGTGAGTGATATAAGGAAATATCTAGTAAATCTCCTGGAATTAGAAGTGACAATATAAAAAACACTTTCAGTTTTTATTTGCTGTGCTTTGTGAGGTTTTTATTCTTTTGCCTCCTACTGAGATTAATAGATTTGTTGAGAGCATAAATATTTTTTTCACATTTATCACTCTCTTCTTTTTGTAAAGCATTTAAACAGTAAGCAGATGTCCTCAATGTTGTGTGGAGCCATACTTGTGTTGGTGATACATGTGATGATCTATACTTACGATATTTTGTAGTTCTTCATTTATTTTGACAGAATATTTTTGTGCAAGTCTTTGTCCTCTTGAAATCTCCGTCTGCTAACTGTTCCTAACAATCCTATCATTCTCTGCAATTTTACCTTCCTCATGTTTCACAGCTTTAGTTTGTGGACTTTCTCATAGAATTTTCTGACAATTTAGCTTTTTTTGTTGGAAGTTTGAGCCAAGATTACACAACTGTTCTCTTAGAACTAGGGCTGGCTTCAAGGTGTCTGATCACTGAAGAAGATTATGTAGCCTTGTACTTTAAAGGAAATTTTAAGTCCCTTGCTCAGGAGTCCCATAGCGGCCTAAGACTTAGGAGGCTTTCCTTAAGAGGCATCTTCATTCCACATAAAACACAAATATGAGGCAGTTTTCAGTTTATGCTTGAATGTATGGCAAGCAAAGAAAGATGAATTCATAAGACAAAGTCTAGATCTGAATTTAATCTGTGATTTAGATTAGAAAGGGTCAGCAGTGACTGCTGTTTGTATGAATATACTCTTTGATCAACAAGACAAGTGAGCTTGATTTTTTTCTTAGTCTTGTGCCTGTAGCTTTATGATGTTTGGAGTGAGTCTTGTCAAGTCTCAGACTGGGTGGCGCAGAGATTATTCAGGACTTGGCCACATGACTGCTACAGAAAAAACAGGTGCAGAGAGTATTCTGCTGATGTTTATGCATTTCTGTGTCATTTTTATTATTCCTTCCCCTGTGTGAAAAGTGCCCTCAGCAATGTATTCTAATGTTTCTTCTTTTCAGAGAAACTGTAAATAAAAAAAAATAAAAATATCCCATAACAGTTTTTCAAAGGAATATGTCATGGTTGCTGGCTAGATTTCTGTTTGCCTACAGACATTTTGTAACCTTATTAATTTAACCGATGAGATTTAAGTGATAGTATATTAGAAGATAATGAATTGTTCTTGTTCCTAGTCACCAGATCTCATTCTACAGGACCAGAAAAAAATCCTTTGTGTGCATGTAAATGAACAGAGAACCTATGTATGCTGTTTGGTATGGTGCAAGGATTCTGTTAACAGAATCATAGAATCATAGAATGTTTTGGGTTGAAAGGAACCTCAGGATCATCGAGTTCCAACCCCCCTGCCATGGGGGTTGCTCAAAGCCTCATCCAGCCTGGCCTTGAACACCTCCAGGGACGGAGCATCCACAGCTTCCCTGGGTAACCTGTTCCAGTGCCTCACCACCCTCACAGTGAAATATTTCTTCCTAATATCTCATCTAAATCTACCCTCTTCAGCTTAAAACCATTACCCCTTGTCCTCTCACTACACTCCCTGATAAAGAGTGCCTCCCCAATAGGAACAGGGTAAGAACCACAGATTATTGTATATTGTGTTAATGATTTTATTTGCACCAAGCTAAATTCTGTTAGTTTCTTTCCTTTCATAGGCTGCATATTCATTTGGAAAAAAAACCAAACCAAACCAAAACAGAAGAGGTCAGGTCTGTATGTGCAACTCTTTTCTTGGGTTGCTTTCTCATAGAGGAAGAAGAATCCAGCGTGTGAGGTTGGTCTTTGTATAATTATGTCTTTTAATATCTGAAGGAATATGGTTTCTTCTGCAGAGAAACCTGTCGGAATCCCCTTTGTTAAGTTGAATTACTTGGAAGAGGAGTTTATGATATATACCAAGTGTGGTGGTATGGCTAATGTTCAGAGCTACTCTGGTTTGCATTTTCCCAGTGTTCACTCAGCCTGAAAACCTGTTGCACTGCCACGGTGCTGAGCCAGAGCTGATGCTGCAGTACAAGCAGAAAGCCTTGACCCTTGTGACCATCGGCTGGAACCGAGAATACAAATGAGTTTTAAGAGAGGCAAAGGGGGAAGTTAGGAATGAGTGAGGTGAATGTTAAAAATTTAAATAGTAGGTGTCCACTAACTCAGTTGGACTGGAACAAGTTAGGAGATGCTGACACAAAAGGGATGCTAGAAGGTAGGTGATCATGAGAAAATGGGGGAGGTAATCTCTCCAGCTGCTACAGCAGCAGCCAGAAAAAAAAAAACTGTACTGAAGGACTTCTGAAGGTCACTAATCCATCAAGAGCTAACTAGCTTATAAATGGTGCTAACATTTCTATTGTATGTGCAAATGTTGAAAATGTCAATTACTACAATGAGCAGTGCAATTTACTTGTGCAAACTGATAAAACACAATAGGGAGTATCCAGTTAATATAATAATTTAATTCAGCCATCTAATGAAAAGAAATTTTTCCACTCAAGATTAGGAATAGGATTAGATGCTTTCTTATACCGCAACAAAACAGTAATATTAAGTGCTATAAAAAAGGCTTTCTTAGATGAAATGTAATTTGAATTGTAGTAGCTGCAGGTTTTCTTTAAATATTTTAGTACCTAATAAATATTCCAACAACAATGTAGATGAAATTTAACAGAGTGTCTTTCTGGTACTACTCATGCTAATTTATAAGATTTACAGCAATTACCATTCCTGAAAGATAGAAAATAGTGAGATATTTCATGAACATATAAAACAAGGCCTTTGAAAAGATTTAACAGGACTCAGAATGAAATATTTGTCTCAAATATAATTTGAGCTGGATACAAAATTGAAGTGCACTGTCACTCCTGACATTCATAAAAATAAATTATTGTGTATTTTTTCCTTCTCTTTATTTCTGAATACAGATCAGTTTGAAAAAAAACTAGATACTTCCATTCTCTTGTTTCTGAGGGTGTTGGGAGGTTACTGTGTGCACATCCAAATAACCAATTAACCCTGGAACCAAAGAAGCCTGTCTCATAAGTTTATGTATGGTAGAATAGAAAGATTAGTCTTTTAAGTAACTGGAACCTTTTGTAAAAACCATATTCAAAAAACTGATCCAATTTTTAGTGGTATTTCCATATATTCCTTAGGACATAGAATCTGCAGCTATTTCAGCAGGTATCATATACGTTGGGATTTTTTCTTTTAAAGGGGAAGCAGAGGGAGAGCACAGAGTTCACAGTATTTCAGTTCAGAGGTGAAAACTTGATTGTAGTGAAATCAGTGAGAAAAAATTATATTGATTAGTGGGGCAGGATTTATTTATCATTGACAGCTGGCTAGAAGTTCCTTTGAGGGTCTAAAGGAAATATTTTGTGTGTGCTCTTGTGTGCCACCGATATTTATTCTCCTGTTAAGTTTTCCCCAAGTATATATAGATCATACAGTCCTTGGTAAATATTACTTTGTTTTTCATCTTCTTTAGGGATCCTATACCAATCACTGTAAGACTTGAATTCCTAATCATTTTTTATAATCAGTGGGAAGAAAAGCACTATATGTCTATATTTTGTGATTTTGTATGAAGTCTCTGATAAATATTCTGTACTAGAATAAAAATTGTTTTTTCAGAATCATATGCTTTTACGTAATGCCATATGTAATTGGCATAATGCCATAAATAAACCATTTGAAGTTCAATGGTGAAAACACTTTCTTGATAGTGGTTTACAAGCTGGCAGCTTATAATTAAATCTATTAGTATCTTTAGAAGATCCAGAAGAGCTGTGTAAAGTACTTTCAGTATAAACCTATACAAGTTAAGTTCTCTACCAATGTCATAGTCTTTGCTGGATTAGGTAGTTCAAAAAACCATCCAGCAGCACATCATGTGCACATTTTTTTTTTTCAAAATGTTCTTTGATAATTTTAAGCTCAAGTAAAGAATCAGATGTATAAAAAGTAGTGAACTAGTTCACCTTGACTCTGAGGAAGGGAAAAACTTAGATGACTGTGGATTAAGCCGACCAAGCATACATGATAAAGCATGTTATACGTAGCTGTAATTATGCAAGTTTAAGCATGAAAGTGATAAATTTTCTCTCAGCCTCTGACTGTAGTCATGGGAATAATTCCCTTGTATACTTCAGCCATTCTTTTCTTCAGGTGTTCAAGATGCATGCTCTGTGCTGCAAAGCAAAAGTTCCATACTATGTTAGAAAATAAACTAGGTGGTTTTGCTAAAATAATGTCTTTTTAATATGAATTTACTGATAAATGTGTACAAATTATCTTAATGTACACCCAAGTAAAGATTCTGAAAGCCTCATCCAGCCTGGCCTTGAACACCTCCAGGGATGGAGCATCCACAGCTTCCCTGGACAACTTCTTCAACTGCCTCACCACCCTCACATGAAAAAAATTATTCCTGATATCTAATCTAAATCTACCCTCTTTCAGTTTAAAACTGTTACGCCGTCATCCTGTCACTACACTCTCTGATGAGAAGTGCCTCCCCCGTCAATCCTGTAGCCCCCTTTCAGCACTGAAAGCTGCTCAAAGATCTCCCCAGAGCCTTCTCAGTTGCCGAGATCAGCCGCTTCGGAGCCGACCCAGCTCCGACAGACCGACAGATCTCGAGGCACAGGGGAGTTTTTCGGGAGATTCCTTCGCCAGGAAAACCCCAAGACAGCAGCGTAACCTGAATCTCGCCTCCAGCTCTTCCGTGAGAGGCTGACTGGTGCAGGAGCTGCCGGGGCAACGGTGACCACACCCCCCTCCCAGTCCTTAAATTCCTATTGGGAGGGGGGAAGAGTACAGAGAGCAGGCAGCGTGGGGGCAGCACCCACAATAAGCTGTAGCAGCAGAGGCATTGGCTGGTGTAGTGGGATATTGAAGTTCTGCCGGGTCCAGAAGCCTCATAAAGCAGCTGTAGGAGCAGAGCGAGCAGGCAGGGTTCCTCTGAGAAGCAGGGAAGAACTACAGACCAGGAAAAGCAGGGACATCCTACCT
>NW_010135968.1:6492-7439 GCF_000699245.1 Pterocles gutturalis | reverse complement strand
GCTGGGGACAGGGACACGCTGTGCTGGCCAGGGAGGGACCGGAGAGGGGCAGGATCCAGAGCTGTCACCGAGTGCCCGGGGCAGCCCCCGGGAGGGGGATTTGTCTTTAACCCACCCTTTAAGCCTCACCCGCACCAGGTACCCGCAGCACGGGAAACTGGGACCCTGGGAGGGGGACAGGAGGGGACCCTGGGGGTGGGAGAGGACGGGGACCCAAAGGGTGGGAGCAGATTGGGACCCCACAGCCCCAGCAATCCTCCCTCTGTCCAAAAAGCCCCTCTGGGGCTGGGATTTGGGTGGTTTTCCCCTGTTTTCTGGTCTGTCTCAGCACTTCTTGCCCTGACCACCCTCCCAGGCTCAGCTCTCCCCCTCGGTCCCCCAGGAGGGGACAGCCCACACCCCGTGGCCACATGTGCTGGGGCACAGAGAGGTGATGGAGCCCGGTGGCTCTGCCAGACAGCTGCTGGCCAGGAGGAGACACGAGCTGGTTTCTGGGGTCTGGATGAAGCAGAAGGGACCCAGGGGCCCTGCACGAGCCAGGGTGCAGCAAGTCAGCCGGCTGCTCAGAGGCTGCTGACACTTTGGGGTCCTGCCAGTGCGTCCCACCCGCCTGCCAACCTCACCGTGCCACGTCCCTCCAGCTGCCGAACCCTGCCCGCCCGTGCCACGCACCCCTTTGATCTCAGGGTGGAGGGAGGAGGGATTGGCCAAAATCACCCTGCAGTGGGGCAGGGGCTTGGGAGATGGTGCTCGGGGGGCTGGGGGTCTGACACCCTGGGGGTCTCCTTCTGACACCCCACTTAGCGATGGGGTTGGGGCCAGGGGAAGCGCAGGGATGATGTTGGATGGACACCCAGGAGGGATGCAGCCCAGCCTTTCCCAACACCACCAAAGCCCCCCCAGCTCCACCTGCTGTTACCTGCATGGGTGCTGGCACGGGGACTGGG
>NW_010135968.1:5298-6468 GCF_000699245.1 Pterocles gutturalis | reverse complement strand
GGTCAGGCTGCCCTCTCCATCAGTGCAGGGAGACAAACAGCAGCGAGGGGGGGGGACGGGACAGGGACAATGTGCCGGTGGCCTGAGCGAAGTCCCGGTGCTGGGTGTCCCCCAGGTGAGCAGCAGAGCTTGGTGTTCCCCATGCCGGGCCAGGGAGCCCCTATTTATAGCAGCAACTTACTCAGCACCTTCCTCCCTGCCCCTGAGAAAGCCACTATTGTGGGGGAATTGGCAGCCCAGCGGTGTTTGTGTTTCACTAACCGAGCAGAACCATAAAAACCAACCCACAGAGCCAACGTGCCTTCAGCACTGACAGGAAGAAAAAAAAAAAATCCCCATCAGAAAAGCGGAGCGGCGTTGGGACAGTGCAGGGCTGGGAAAGGGGTTCAAGGTGCTTTAGAGAGACACCCCTGAGCTGGCAGCTCCGCGACGGCCGCCTGGGACCGGGGATGCTCTGTAAAGGGCTCTGGCTGCTTATCCATCACACAGTGCCCCAAAGCACATCATCCCCTGCCTCCTGCCAGGCACAGGGGCTGGCGGGACCCTCCCCCGTGTCCCTCCTGGTACTGGGGGCTCAGGAGGAGCCAGCCTTAGGACCCCTTCTCTTGAGCAGGAGGGGGATGCAAAGGTGCAAAATTAGCAAATCCCATTTTTTTTCAGGTGACACTGTCCTGAGGAGTGCCAAGAACCTCGTGCTGGGGGTCAGCGTGTCCCCATTTAACCCTAACAGCACCTGGAGGTGCGAGGAGCCGTGGGACGGGAGCCGTGGGGTGGGATGGGATGGGACGGGATGGGAACCATGGGATGGGATGGGAGCCATGGGAGCTGTGGGATGGGACGGGATGGGATGGGAGCTGTAGGATGGGATGCTCACATGGGTCGGCACCGTGTCAGCCCCGAATCGGTGCCAAAAGGGCTCCGGGAGCCCCGTGAGGGAGGGAAGGTGCTGGGGGAACGTCGGAGAGGGTCGCAGCCATGGTGTGGGGCTTACCTGGAGGGTACGCGGGTGGCTCAGACACAACATCGGTCCTGGCGCAGGGTGGGAAGAGCCGTCCCTGTGTCACTCGGCATGGTGGCCAGGGTGGACATGTCCCAAAGTGGGGTGTTTCGGTGGGGAGGGTGGCCAGCAGCCCCCTGCCTGGCTCAGCACCGGCCCCGTGGTGGCACCGG
>NW_010135968.1:4532-5194 GCF_000699245.1 Pterocles gutturalis | reverse complement strand
GGTGGCTGTGCCGAGGGGGCGAGGGGAAGCCAGCAGTGCATCGGAGTGCGAGGCGCTCAGCAAATGCCTCCTTTGCCCATTATATCCGATTCCTTCCTTATTTACCTGAACAAACAAGCCGGGTGCTTACCTCAGCTGGAGGTGTTTGAACAGCCCAAGCCAGGGTTAACCCTTCAGGGGTACGAGGAGGTGCCGGATCAGACCCAAATGGGCCCTGGGAGGGGAGCAGGACAAATCCAGGCACCGCTAACCCCTTACCACCCTCGTCTGGGACACTAACCCAAGAGATGGGGGCAATACCGAAAGCTCCTGCTGGAGCCAGACACAGAAACCTCTTGGATGCAGGAGAGGCCCTGGCCAGACCCTGCAGCAAAACTGCAGCAAAATGTTGCTCCCCCAGTGCAGGCTGGGTTGGTCTGGGGCCAGGAGCATCCCTGACCAGTACCCCAGGGGCATCCGCAACAGGTACCCTGGGAACATCCCCGACTGACACCCCAGCAACATTCCTGACCAACACCCCAGGAGCATCCCTGGCTAACACCCCAGGAGCACCCATAACTGACCCCCCAGGAGCATCCCTGACCAACGACACCCCAGGAGCACCCCTGACCATCACCCATGCAAGTGCTGTGGCCCCGTGGGGCTTGCGATGGAGGCAACAA
>NW_010135968.1:3823-4438 GCF_000699245.1 Pterocles gutturalis | reverse complement strand
GTCCGCGTTGCTGCTGTCAGCAGGACGGGGCGCTGGGGACACGGCAGGAACACGCCGGGCTTGGGTTGTCCCCACCGGCATAAGCAGGAAAAAGCTGTTTTGAGCGAGACAGACGCTGAGCTGGTATTTATTGTCTTTTTTTTAACACATGAAGAACTCAGGGCAGTTCAGGTGGTTCTCCCGCACACGTAGCACTGCTAAAACCAAACTCCCCCATGCCATGCCCTAAAAACCCACGTCAGACAAAACCCCAGCCACAGACACCCCGGTCGGACCCACGTCACCGTGTCCCCATGGCCGCCACGCCTGGGCTTTGCGTCCCCAGCCCACAGAAAATGCTGCGGCGCAGCCAGCATCCCTCAGCCGCCCTGACCCCAGGCACGGCCGATAAGCCATCCGTCGGAGCTGTTTGCCAGGAAAAAAAATAAAATCAAAATAAAACCTCGTCGGATGGCGACCCCTGCGTTACAGCTCCCCCGGCCCGCCCGGCGCGGTGGCAAAGGGCTTCGCTGCGCTATCGGCAGCGCCAGGAGTTTCTGCCTCCCTTTCGAAACGCCTCAATGTTATCTTATCGGGGGGGAAAATGTTCCCCCCCCGGATTAGGGCTCCCGGCTG
>NW_010135968.1:3515-3802 GCF_000699245.1 Pterocles gutturalis | reverse complement strand
GATGGTGAGGACACAGGGGTTGAGCAGTGCTGGAGGGGAAGCCCCCAGCCTGGCTTTGCCATGGGGTGGGTGCATGGGACAGGGACGTGGCACAGCCAGGAGGGGGGTCCTGGCACCCCAGTGCCCCCCCAGTGCCCCCAGCTTGCAGCAGCCACAGCACAGCCCCCTGCGCCGCTCAGAGCATCTCCTCTCCGGGCAAAGGACCACGCGCACAACCCATCACCATGGCGACAGGCCTGATCCTGCACCCCCCAGCCCGATGCAGAGCTGCAGTGGGGCGGGATGCC
>NW_010135968.1:0-3109 GCF_000699245.1 Pterocles gutturalis | reverse complement strand
ACGGGCTGTGCGAGCTGGATTCGCACCTCGAGCTGGATCCGCACCTCGAGCAGGATTTGCACCTCGAGTTGGATCCTCACCTCGAGCTGGATCCTCACCTCGAGCAGGATTTGCACCTCGAGCAGGATTTGCACCTCGAGCTGGATTCGCACCTCCTTGCTTCGACACCCCCCAGCAGGACTCCTTCATTAGGTTTAATTACTGCTTGTTACCAGAGCAAACATCACAACAGTGTGCCCAAAGGAGCCAGGAGTAGAGCAGAGGAGAGTGCGATTGGGGACACCGGGTGACAATAGGATGTCACCAGGCAGAAGGGATGCGCTGGCACTGCCTGGTGCCGGGTCCCTGCTCCACAGCATCCCAGACCCAAGTCATCCCAGCCTGTCGCCCAACTCACACTTGGGTCTGAAAAAACTTTCCCTGCTCCTCTTATCAGCGGTACCGGAGATTTCGATAAGCAGGAGAGATTAACAGGAAAAACATTTGCTTTGCGGGGCTCGGGGAGAGACAGCCAAGGCGGGCAGCACGATACAGAGCTCCGAAAACAGGGAAAAGGCTCAAAAGTGAGATCTGTGCCTCCCTGCCCAAAGGAAGATCTCTGCCGTCCTCCCAGAGCAGGTTTGGTGGCTGCAGCCGCTCTCGCCGTCGCCTTTCGCAATCGTCCCTTCACCCGGCTCTGCTTGCATATGCAAACCAGGAAAAGAAGAGGTTGCAACACCTGAGGAACAACAAAAGAGGGGAAATAAAGTCTGGTTTTTCTGCCCCGGGTGCGCAGTTTTCGAAGCTTTTTTTTCCTTGTCCTCTCTGTCAACCCATCGGCTTCGATTCCGGTGCCTTTTGCCACGGCTGAAAATTCAATGCTTGGGAACGCGGCCGGAGGGGAGGGATGGAGAACCAGCTCATGAATCAGCCGGGAAGAATCTCTCTGCCCACCTGCCCGCAGCTAATCTCTGGCTCCATCACAAGAATAATAGACGAGCAGCCATATAATGTATAATAAAACTATTGAAGGCACTTGATGTCACTGCAAAAACCACGGAAGCCTGATTTGTCCCCAAGCTGAGCAGCATTTCCTTCTCCCCCGCAGTAGCAAGGTTTCCTCTGCTTCAGCTCCCGCACAGCGTTTGGGGACAGCAGCGGTCCCCAAGGGCTGGGGTCCCTCTGAGCGGCCTCATCCTGCATCCCGTGCCCGCGGCGATGCTCAGCGAGGAGACTCATCCTGGCTCCCAGGCTGAAGGACGGGCTCTCCAAGGGTTTTCTGCAGCCCAGTGAGACTGGAAATGGTTGAAAAATCTTTAACACAACCCCAGCTCCATCCTGTTCCCCAGGAACACACATCTGCAGCGCTCAGCACCTCAGCCCACGCCAGCCCTGGGTCTGTTGGGTATTTTTGTCCCGACATGCAGGTCACGGCAGCTGGAGGAGGGGGATGCTCCCCAGCTCTGCTTGAACCCAGCATCCTTCGGGTTCCCCCTCGCCAGCACCGTTCCCCCACCCTGGTACCCGCAGGGGCTCTGGGCACCAGGGGATGCTCCCAGCGCTGGGCTGAGCCCAAGGCAGAAACCAACCTTCAAACTAACCACCAACCATCAGGAAAGCGCCGGGATGTAGGGAATCCCTGCTGAGTGTGAGAGACAGCCCAGGGACCCCGGGGTCAAAGCCACCGGTGCAGGAGGAGGGTCCCGGCGGGAAGCGGAGGCTGCTCCCTCCCTTCCCACCCAGAATCTCAATTGCTTTTCCCAGCTGTTTGCCCCCACTGCAATTCCCTTCCTCCTGGGCTGCACCAAGGGGATTTATTGTCCTCGCTCCTGGATTGTTTCAAGCGAATGCATGGATGGAAGGTCAGAGCCTGGAGGGCTCCCTGTGATCCCAGAGTCTCCATGGCAGGAGGGGAGCAGAGGGCTGGGGGCCAGCGGGTCTCGGTCGCACCGTGCCCACTGCCTGCCAGCTCCTGTCCCCCAGGAGGGTGGTGGGTAGGAATGCCAGCCGTGTTTTCCATCCCTGCTCCTGTCTGCTTTGCAGCCCTGCCTCAGTGCCCACCCTGGGAGAGATCCCCTGGCTCACCAGTTAAACCAGGTCCTGTTCTCTGGGAAGATGCTCCGGGCGAGGCTGACTCTGGCAGAGGAGCTTTGGAGATGCTCCGGTGAGAGGTGCCGGTGCAGAGCAACAACTCATGGGCATGGATCCTGCAGCTGGACCAACTGCAAGGTGTCCTCGTGCCACCAAACTGGAGAAAACAGCAGGAAGGGCGACACGAGCATCCAGCTGAGCTGCTGCTCGCGATCCCCCGGGATCCCTGCAGCCCCCCCAGTATGAACAGGGCTGGGGAGCTGGGCACCAACTCGGGCACCCACCAGGGCTGAGCACCCCCCCAGCTGGGGATGGGCCGAGGTTTCTGCTGCCCTGGGAGGGAGCTGGGAGGGGAGAAGGGTTTTCCAGCAGAGCTGCAACCCCAGAGCTAACCCAAGGGCCGGAGAGGACAAGGGGGATCACTGCTGGGTGCACACGGAGGAGCTGGCACGCTTTTTATTTGTGCAACAACCCCGTGCTCCCTGCGAGGGAACATCTTCAAGGCTCTCAAACCACCGAGGATGCTCCAGAGCAGAGACCAACCAAATCCCCTTAAATTCCTCCTCACCCCAGCCAAATCCACCCATTTCCCAAGCAGCCCTGTGCCACAGGGCCGAGCAGGGCCGCTCCTCTTTATGACCTCCCCAGCCTTCCCCATCTCCCAGATGCGACCCTGCCATAACCCCCGTTTACGGGGGACGCGCATCCGCCAGAGGCAAACACCCGCGGTTATCGCTGCCGCCACCCTCCCGCGGGCCCACCCTGATAAAAGAACCAGGGCTCCCAGCCGCAATGCACCGTCCCTTCTGGGGAGATCTGAGCAGAGGAAAGCGGCAGCAGGAGAGTTAATGGCACCAAGGGTGTCACCTGTGTTCCAGGGCAGCCCTTGAGGGTGCAAATGGGGGGGTTGGGGAACAGAGCTCCACCCAGGGGTGCAGGGATGGGGGGCTGCGCTGAACTGGTGGCATGGGATGTCCCAGAGATGTCCCTCAGCTGGGCATGGAGGTGTTGGTGCTCACCCAGCCCCGTGCAAAGGCTC
>NW_010135967.1:0-1811 GCF_000699245.1 Pterocles gutturalis | reverse complement strand
TATATATATTTTTTTTATTTTTTTCCTTCTTTCCTTCCCCAAAGAGATGATGGCTCTGCCGTCTCTCTCACAGACGCTTGGAAAAAGAGTGGGGATTTTTTTTTTTTTTTTTTTTTAAAACGAATCCGACCCTTTCTCCAAGTGACACAGCTTTGCCAGTGCCTCTGGCTTTGCACCCCAAAAAGGGACATTGGGGAGGAGGGAGTGTCGAACTAAAAAAAAAAGAAAAAAAAAACTAACCCAAACACCAAACCAAAAAAACCCCACCCCAACCCGCAATTGAATTGCAGATAAACCTGAAGGAAAGTCTGGAATATTTTAACTAGACACAAATCCGATGAGGGAAAAGCTTAAAAGTAAGTAGCATGCATCGCTTTCCAGAGCCGATCCTAGATACAAAGATGACAAATAATAAATCGGTTCATTTTGGGGGGGTTTTGCTTCTTTCCTTAACTTTCACCCGACCTGAATAAATTATATTTTTTTTTCCCCCTTGGTCATAATATACAAGCGTAGGAGCTGAGTGCGATCAGCCTGGTGAGCGATACACACGGCAATAAAACCACTCGCGAAACCGTCGCGTTAGTAAGTAGAGTCGGAAATTAAATCAGAGGAAGAAGTTAAAGAAGGAGAAAGAGGAGAGAAGAAACACAGCTATGCAGAGAGAGAAAATGGCTCAGTAACACGAGTGGCATCGGAAAGTTGGAGAACTTACTGAGAAGCAGAAGTTACAGTTTCTTTTCATCCCAGAAGCAGATTTTTGGTTGTCTGAGCACAAGGTTCTTAGAGGGGAAAAAAATAAAATAAAAAAAAATATCACACATCTCCACTCACTCACCGTCTGGTGAGCTAGTCTGGCTCTCTGGGACTGTACCTGCTCTGAAACGCTTTCCAAATGGACCAGAAGAGATTGGAAAGTTAAAAAAAAATCATTAAAAAATAAATAATAATAAAAAAACCCAACCAAGCTCCTACAGCTGCAACAATTTTTTTTTTCAACTTTTCCCTGAGAGGCAGAAGGCTGAAGGCAGAGGCAGCTGCAAAGTGTGTGCAGGATCGCTCCAGGAAAGAAGGTTCCCCCTTTTTCCCCCTCTCAGATCCAATCTTTGCAAGAGCCATTCCGACACATTGCTAAGCTAAAGGGAAATTCTCTTTGATAAAGCGGTGTTCCCAGCTTCTGGGTTTTAAAACCTAAATCTATATTCAAATCTGGCTGAAGGTGTGTTCTGGGATTTATGAAAGCCTCTTAAAGGGGTAAATTTACCAAACCGTGACAAAATCATCACAATCTTACTTTAGACATCTGAAGTGGATGAGAATTTTAAAGAGACCCTTGTTTATTTAAGTAACACTGTCCATCTCTGCCACTTGTTTTATTGGCCGCGTGAATTATTCCCAACTTCTCAGGCTGGAGGGGCGGAAGTGGGGGGGAGGAAGGCAGGCAGAGGAAAAAGCTGGGATGTCCCTGGGCTGCCTGTGGCAGGCTGCAGCCAGGGCAGCAGCTCTCCCTGCCCACTGCCGTGCGGCCAGGCAGATGCAGGCAGGGATGAGGAGGGATGCGCTTCCAAACCTTGCTCTCCGGGCTACTTTCTTCAGGCACTGAATTCTATGTCTCTGCCTTGCTCAACCCTCCTCTGGCTTCCTCCAGCCCCCAAGCACCCCTTTCTTTCTTTTTTCTTTTTATTTTCTTCTTTTTTTTTTTTTTCCCTCCTCTCCCTCTTTTATTTTTAATCGATTTCGAAAATACCCTCCTGGTCAGGATACACGGGAATGAATTATCTCTCTCTCATTCTTCCAAGGTGGATTAAGGT
>NW_010135966.1:27734-36161 GCF_000699245.1 Pterocles gutturalis | reverse complement strand
TCTATGATTCTATGATTCTATGATCTCACCAGAGATCATTAACCCTATGTTTACCAGTAGCATGGCTGCACAACTGTTTACATGGCACCACTGAAAGGCACAAGAAACATTTTGGCAGAAACATATGCAGTAGCAATATAACAGTGCCCATCTGACTCTTGGTTGATTTTCATGGCCAAAGGCAAGATGAGAAGTAATAACTAATTCTACAGTAGATGAGGATTTAAGGTTTCTCATCTTTTCTTTGCTGAATATTTAGATAAAATGCATTTTATTTCTGCCAAAAAAAATTATAGCACATACCACAATTTGCAGTTCTATTACCCAAGATAAATTAATACAGTATGACAACATGATTCAACAGACTTGTTCTGTTATTATTACCTGTTTCAGAATTTCCAAATAAAATCAGTCAGCTGCAATATATGCTGTGTCTCCCAGAGCTCCATTCTTTCTTTTGGTACCTTAAACATGAATAATTGCTGGAAAGGAAAAGGTTATATTTGTGCCTCTAAATATCATACCAAATAATTAAATTGTCTAAAACAGAGGTAACAAACTTATTTTAGGACCTTTCCTATACTAGCAATTTGGTAATATTAGTACTGAATATGACATATCCTCAAGAGCTACTAAATTACTTCTGACAGTACTAAATGACAGTCCAGGAACTAACATTATTTACATTTTAAACATGAGGAAATTGAGGAATAGAAATGCTATTAGACCAAGTGTAAATGGTGAATCACATATAAGACATAAAAGAACAGAAATGGTGACACAGATTCATTTAAGAGCACTTAACTGGGTCAAGGTAGGAGTATAGTCACACCACATTCCCTTTGTTGAGATAGAGAGTAGCCCACTAAATACAATTTTTGTCATTATTGACAAAAGGCCACAGCCTTCTTATCGCCCTTACAGTGCTGGGTCTGAGGACTTGCCACGGCTTGCCTCAGCATAGCTTAGTCATGATATCAGTTGGTTTAGTTCATAATAAAAAGTAGTTTTTCCATGTGGATTGAACAATCTATGACTCTAGAGCAAAAATTGGAAGGACAATCTGAGGTTCCAGACTGCAAATAGCAATGATAATGGTCAACAAGCAGTCGCTACGCTACATACAATTAATGTAATAACAATTGTGAAGAAAAAAGTAAACAGAAAAACTGAATAATCTGTAAACAATTAAATCAAGCAATGTATAAGAAGTCTACATGAAGAAAAACTAAATCCAAGCAGATGCAAGACTAAGGAAGAAACTCAAATCATGAACATCACACTCAATCTGACAAAGACCTCAGGAGTCTGATCACTTGTTGTAGAACTCCCTTCTCTATTCTTCTTCAGAACTACTGAAGGGTCAAACTTGGACCCAGAGGGACATTGAAAGGGTGACCACAACACCAATGAACAAGGGGGAAATACTAGGAAGGCTTAGTATAAAAATGCTAAGAATATTACTGATGATGATTTTCCTGTGTTAGCTTGGACTATTAGACTGCAAAAAATTAACTGGGTTAGCAATAAATTATTAGCTCCATATATATGATGTTAATGCCTTTGGCACATAACTGAATTTTGAGCATAGTGAGACAGAGAGCCTAGTCAAATCCTTGGGCATGCGGCCTGCCATAAGCTTCACGGTCCTCTCTTAACTCTTCAGTTCCATTTTCAGAGTGAAGAACTGTGACTTCTCCAGGAGCTCATACACTCCCTGCCAGCAATAATACCTCTATTTACAGATTCAGTTATGAATTCTTACTCTGCATTTAGAGCAAATTACACTCCTTTCAACATACAATAATTACGGTACATTTCAATGCAAAGCTCATTTTCTAATATGAATTATCAATAGATAATATCTGTTTTCAAGAGGAGGAGCTGAACTACTGGTCAATTTCAAAGATAATAGTTTGTGAATTGCAAATAACACTTTTCCACAGATGGGATTTCATCCTTCCTGATAATGGCTCTACTGCTTTCAGTCTTAAAATACACAGTATTGTTGCTTTCTGCCCACTCTGGAAGGTATACATTCCAATAAGAGGTGAAATAACATTCTTCCTAATACATATGCCAAAAAACCTACCATGTATATAGAATGTCATTTTTATTATTAGTCCCTTTCTGGATCATTCTTCATAATGCAGAGTTAGCACTTTTCAGCTGACTATCATATTATAGAATATCCTCTTTCTCTCTTATGTTTGGTGTCACAAAACACCATGGCAGATTAATCCTATTCAGTAGCTTGATACCCCAGCAGGAACACTGAAAAAAGAACCACCCCAGCTTTATCAAAACCATAGTTCCTGCAACAGCAGCTTTCATTTCTTTAGAATTCATTATTTCCCAGTAAGCAATAAAAACAGTAGGAAATTATTGACAATGAGTCTAAAACAAAAGTAGACTTAATAAACTCAGTATTTAGTGAAGTCCTGGGCAAGGGAATAACAGGGAAAATTACTTTTGGGACTGCAACCAGTGCAAAACCAAACAATACTGAAGTTAAACAATTACAAAAAGGAAATGTTGTAGGACTAATTTGAGCTCGCAGGGAGGTCTCTAACCATTTTGGAATAAAAAAAGAATTTTCCAAAAAGTGTAAACAGGGAAAAATTGCTTAGGGTGATTAAGAAAGTAGTACAGAAAGACAAACAGGCAAAACCAGGAGTGGATAAGTGTAAATGTGTAAAATCCAGCAACTGATAATAAGCTAACAAGTCAATATATAAAAACATTTGAATGCAGGGCAAAACAAAATAAAATGTCTTGAGCTTTGTGCAGAAGGTGAGCTATTAACAAATGACATAGTAAAGGCAGAAATGTCCCAGGGTTTTTCACTTCCTTTTTCATAAAAAGGGTTAATAGTGATCAGATGCTTCACAAGATTGCTGTTAACAACAAAGGGATGTGAACATAGGCCAGACTAGAACAAGAATACATCGGAGAATGTTTAGATATTCAGGAAAGTTACACATATTCAAGTCACAAAGCTTGAGGAAATTTATCATAGAGCAAAGCAATCTTTGAATTGCTAGTGATTATCTTCTAGACTTCATGGAGAATAGATGAAATCTGAAAGGGATGGAGAAGGATAAATATTGATCTTACCTTTAAGAACAGGAAAAATAAACACCTGGAGAATTAAAGAACAGTAAACATAACTTTGTTATGCAGAATTATACTGAAGCAAATGATTAAATAATCAATTGATAAGCTCCTAAAAACAATGAATTAACATTAAGCATCCACTACTCATTTCTTGAGATAAAATGTTTTCCAGTGACTAACCTGTTTGCCTTTTCAGGCTGCCTCTCCTTCAGTAAAGAGAGAAGAAGCACAATCCAAGCTGTGTATGGAACTGGGGAATGTTTTTGGCACAGTCACTCTCAGAAGAAAAAGCAGGAGGAAATGGTCTGCCATGACAGCACCCCTGCCACTGAAAGAGTTAATGAGAAAGATCAGTGTCTGGCATTTTGGTTATGCCTGAATACAGATGCAGTGCAGGTAAAAGAACCATTTTTAAGGCAGTTGTCACCAGGTTTCATCACACTGGAAGATCATATTAGGTGGGGATGACAGAAGGCTGCACTATATGTAATTCTAGTCAGTGTTTTCATAGCAGAAAAGTTCCTTATAAGATTTGTGGATAATTGAGCTGGGAGGTGCTGCAAGCACTTTGGAGAGTAGGTTTAGAATTCAAAACAATCTTGATAACTCAGTCAAATGGGTTGAGTTCAATATGGCAAAATTATATAACAACACCTGTGAAGTACTACAGGAAACTCAAGTGAGTTAAAACATGGGAAACAAAACAATAAAACATGGGAAACCAGTGATTAGGTAGCTACTCTGCAAAAAAAGGACCTAGGGTATATAAGGACTCAAAACTGGATACACGTCAACAGTGTGCTGCTGTTGCAAGGAAGGTAAATATTTTGTGATGTATTAGTAGGAGCATGACACAAAAGAAACAGAAGACAACCATCCTGCTGTACAAGACATTAAAGTGGCGTCCACTGGAGTCCAGTTTTCACCATCACACTTTCAGAAAGATGCAAATAAGCCAAAGAAAATGCAGAAGACAGCAATAACAATGAAATGGTTTAGGAAACAAAAACTGTAAAAATAGGTTGAAAGAACAGAGTATTTTCATGCAGGAAAAGTCCAAAGGGAAGGCAAGATCCAATCCATCATTGACCCTCCATGGTCTGTCACAATCTTCATGGCTCAGCTGATTCCTCCTGAATATGTCTCTTTTCCTTGTCAGTTGGAGAAAAAAAAAGAACAATAAAGAAATCTAGACTAAACTCTTCCATATTACCAGCAAACCAATAGCTGGGTGAATTAAAACTGAAACAGCCTATTTACTTTGACAAGCCAATTGTCCCATCTTTAGACTTCCCCACCTAAATCCTGATTTCTTTCAGCTTTTCTTAATAATCCTGTGCCTGTAGTATGTAAATTACTCTGCCTTTGAAAAGGCACAACTAGACACTACTGACTAGATTTAGTTCAGTGCATGATTTATTAATTGTCACATTCATGAGCATAAATTGATCTGTCATTTTTAGGACTAGATACTTGATAATATGCATAATCCTTAAAATATGCAAGATAGAGATAAAAATACAGCCTATTATCAGGAAGCCATACTAAATCAGCTCGAAAGTAATATCAATTGAAATGACACTTCTTAGATGGTTTCTGCTTCTTTGACGCTACCTTGCTCCCATAGTATAGTAAAAAAAATATGCATTTTCACAGAAGTAACTTAGCTTATTTGTGTCACTTGAGCACAATGAAGTTCCTTACAATACTTGAGGTACATGGTAATAACCCTTACTTCTTATCAACTGGCTCAGTAAGTGAAGAATTTCAGCTGGAAAATCATACTTCCTTGTTTACATTGGAAGATGAAGCTGGAGGAATGGTACCACATTGCATCATCCTGTAAACCATGACCTAGTTGTAGCATTGAACCTTTATTAGAGTGGGGACAATGTCAAAAGGAACATTCATTCTCTTGTTCAGGTAAGAATCAAATACATGTTGGAAAATTTGCAGACCAAACCCCACTAGCCAAGGACAACCTACAAAACTGACTGTTCACTAAAGCCAGAGACTTTAGGATAAGCTTGTATTTCCTCTTCAGTTTTGGTTTGCCATTGCTGGAGAGAGCGTTTCCAGCTTTCACAGCATATTTCCCTTGCAGACAAGTCATCTTTTCACCTTCCTGACATCTGATTAGGACAGAGTGATGACCCACTAAAGCACACAAATAAGAACTGAAAAGTTACCTAGGAGTTTTAGCAATGAATATTGTTTTTCTAGTATTTTTTGTTTCCTCTTTGGGCTGCAATCTGACATGAAAGCACAAGGTCTCAATTATTTGCTAAGGAATCACAGATAGAGGGATAGATAAATAGAGCAGTGGGAGCGGTGGCAAAGAAGGCAGAGATTATAAATGGTCCCAAATCAGACTGTTTCTTTTCTTATGTGAAAGATTCTCCTATTCATAGTTACCCATGCAGCAAGCTCCACGTTTTAGGAGAATTTGAAGCATACCATCACAATGAAGGAGTGAGAAATCTCTTGAAACAATGCAGTTATCAGCTCCCAAGCTTAAAGCCCAGAGTAAAAGGGAGAATGTTAGGAGAAACCAGGCTGGATCCAGCAGGCTGAGGGAGGTGAAGCTGTTGCAGCTCCACAGCCTGGATCCAGGGAGGCTGGGTAGCAGGCACACACAGAGCACATCTGTGCACCACATATATACAAATACAAGCAGGTAACTTGCACAGCACTCACACAAACACAGGCAGCACCAGCAGCCTCATCCTACTCACCTCTCTGTCTGAGCAGAACAGAAGTCCACTAGTGAGAATGTATATATCTCTCTATATACACGAATATGTGTATATATATACACACATATATATACACAGAGGGAGAGAGAGAGACGCATGTGCAGTGTGGACCCCTCCAGCATGTAGGGTCAGACACCTAGACTGACCAGTAACTGGCCCCTGTATTCCCCTGGTCACACACACACACCCTCCAGTATAACATGGGAGGTGCCCTACAGTTCACAACAAAGAAAGCCTGACAGATGTTTGCCAATTTATGCATACCTCATGCCATGACCCTTCGCAGCATTTTGTATGAAATGGAAGAGAAACCTGCACAAGAGGAAGGCAAACAAAAGGAAAGAGTAATAGAAATGGACGTTTTGAGCAATAGAATGGGGAAAAGATGTCAAGTCCATTTTGTCAGAAATTTTCTCTATAGTAATCTTCCATGCATAAAGATACAATAACAATTTTTTTTCTAATTAGACTTCTTATGAAAATACCAGTGAAAGGTTTATTTTAAAAGTTGTGTACTCTCCATCCTTGGAAATTTTTAAGACTAGTCTGAATGAAGCCCTAAGTAACCTGGTCTGACCAAACAGGCTGTCAGAGACAACCCTGCTTTGTGTTGGAGGTTTCACTAGAGACCTCCTGAGTTTCTTCCAGCCTGAATAGTTCCATGAGTCTGTGATCCTGAAAAAACTTTATACATCAGAAAGTTAATTTGCATATCTGAAAGCAGCCAAGGCAGCAGGCAGGTTCTGAAAATTTCGTAAACATGTCATATCTACAGATGCATCTTTCCGCAGGCTATCAGCTATGACTGTGCATAGCATGGCATAGACGTTTGAGGTGTTTTTTAGCTCAAGAACTATTGAGCTCAAACCAAATAATCCACTGAGTCTGAACCCAAATTATCTTAGAATGTCACTTTTGTGATATCTGTGAGTGTAAATATCATCAAAACATGACACAAGAAGAAAGTGAGTTTCAGGGAGAAGCCATCCACTCAGAGGAGCTGTCAGCCTCTTTAGCCTGCAGGGATGAGGCAACAGGTCTTGGACCTGTACCAACAGCTCCTCTCTTGACAATTGTCTACGAGCAGACTCTTGAAGTACTTGCTTTTCTAGGTTGCCATAACAGTGTTGCTGCAAAGTTCACGTTTCCATTATTTTTTTTTTCAATTCATTGTGACCTTCTGGGATGGACTTTTCCGTCAGCTAAACCTACTCTCCATTGTTTAAGCAACATGAAGGCTATCACTGATAACTGGCAAGAATTATGCCTGTGCATAATGAGAATTCCATAAATGGAAAGGAGCTTTCCATTGGCAGAAAGGTAATGAAGGTGGAATTGCCACCTCCCATGGCATCCTATCTAGTGTAATGGATAGGAAGGAAAAAGTTCACAGTAGTAGTGTGGAAAGAGGGCATGAAGTTAGTTGATAAATATAACTGGAGATGCTGCTTGGGAACTGTTTAACCAGCAATAGGAAACAAAAATGAAATGGTGCATCTCACTGCACCTGAGTAAAGATCAGATGCAGCTAAAACTCTGCTCCCACTGTCCCTGTTTGATTAGCTCATACCACACTGCTTACGAACGGTTCATATTTTTATTCTGCGTTTCTTCATATCTACCCTAAGATTTTCTGTAAATATGGAAAAGAATGTAAAAGCTACAAAAAAAAAAAATAATGCAAGAATCGGGAGGAATCAGAACAATTACTGACCAAATATTGCATTATAAGTATTGACAAGAACAACAAGAAAACCTCCTGTGTACAAGATTCTGTTTTCCATTCAGGCGAGAAACTGATGCACTTAAAAAGCAGTCATTCATAACACTGGGGAATATTCTAACTATGTCAAACATGAAGCAGCTGGTGAGACACTCAGATGTCGTGCTTTCTCTGTGAGGACATGAAACTATTGAAGAGTAAATACATTAAGAGTTTAGAAGGGTTTTGTGGCACAGGAGATTCACACTTTCTAAAGTTGTCCTGAAAACAAGGTTGTTCTTTCCATTCAAATTATGTCCATGGCAGTTAAGAGCTATGAAAAAAACATTTGTTACTGATGGACACAAGAACCAAGAAAGGAAAGGCATATGAAAGTTGTGTACAGACTCTTCCGTGTTTTATTAGTTGCCATCTAAGTAAGATGGTTATAATGGTACAGAACTTTCTTAGAATGGTACGGAATTGTGGTGGGTTAACCTTGGCTGGATGCCAGGTGCCCACCAGGCCCCTCTATCACTCCCCCTGCAGCAAAATAAAGGGGGAGAAGAAGATGAAAAACTCATGGGCCAAGATCAAAGCAGTTTAATTAAAGCAAAGGCCAAGGCCATACACAGAAACAAAAGGTAAACAAAGATGTTATTCTCTGCTTCCCCTCAGTAAGCAATGTCCAGCCACTTCCCGGGAAAGCAGAGCTTCAGTGTGTGTAGCAGCTGCTCCTGGAGACAAACACAGGAACAAATGCCCCCCTCCTCCTCCCTGCCCTTGGCTGTTATGGCTGAGCTGATGTCACATGGTCTGGAACAGCCAATCCGGGTCAGCTGTCCTGGCTCC
>NW_010135966.1:25477-27719 GCF_000699245.1 Pterocles gutturalis | reverse complement strand
ACCCCCTGCTGGCTGCCAGGGTGACACTCAGCACTGGGAGGGTGCTGTGGGGATACTGACTGCATCTTTGGGTTTGTCTGTTAATGAGCAATTCTTATTTCCCTTCTTCCAATAAAGTATATTATATATTACTACATATTATATGTTACTACAATATGTTTTGCAAAGACAAATACAGAATAGGGAGTTAAAAATATTAGAAAATGCACATACTGAACACTAAATACAGCTGGATGTTGATCATGAGTCTATTTTATGTGCTGTTTTACAGACTTTGTATATTAACTTCCAGTCAGAATCTGCTGCATGTGTTTCAAATCCTGTCAAATTAAACAACGTCACACCTTTCTGGAGACTAATCTTTAGCTAATCTAAAATTTATATCTAATACAAGTGAATCAAATAACGGCACATATTTTGATTGTTGCTCGTATGTGATAATTGTTAATATCTTTAGCTAGTATTTTCCATTAACATATATTAGATTACATCAATTTACTTCATCTTGTGGATTGAGGAGATTAAACATCATGGGGGCAAATGAACCCTCTTTGAGTCTAATTTCTTGTGTTTTCACGAAGGGTAAATTGTGGTGATGTAACCATAAAAACATCCCATCTGTTTGCTGAGCATTTTAAGCATTTTAATCTGCTTAATGCTTTTGGTTATATAGCTGATTATTAATGGACCTGGAATCTAAAAAGCTCTGCCAATCCACTAAAGAGCTACGTGGCAAGAGCTAAGAAAAGTAGCATCCACAGATCACACTGTATTCTTCTGTCCTACAATAAAGGGTCATCTTGAAAGGGAAGACTGAAGACTTTATGATCATTCTACCCTTACCCCTTGTGATAAAGCTGCCAGCAAAAAATGTTAATGAAGATTACTTTGAAATACAAACACTCATCCGATAGAAAAGAGTGACTGAAGAGATTTGCAAGATCCACCAGGGAAAAAAAATCCCCATGAAATGGAGACCACTTTCTGCTTCAGAGCCAGTCTGCAAGGAACTAGTCTAATTTGTAATTATTATTAGCTCTATAGCAGGCTTTTCTCTGGCCCAGGAAAGATTTACTGGAACTACATTCAGCACACAGACAGCGAGTAAAATACTTCTACCTCGTCCTCATGAATTTGTCTAAAAGCACATGGCACTGAGCACCGGTATTGAAATATCACTACTGATTCTCACCTCCAGCACAAGAATGCTTCGAGGGCCATCCCAGGTTTACTAGTAATATATGGAACTGTACAAAGAAAAGCTACATGATGCACAGTGGGGAAGGACTCCTCTTAGCGTGATAGGGTCTTTTGTTGGCTAAGCACACTCATCAATTCTGTGTCTCTGTTGTGAAATCAAAAGCAGGATCCAGAAGAGCTTTCTGTAAGTACACTCCAATGCTAATCATATAGAACCACCCTTCAGCACAGCTACACCAGCTGTCAGGCACCAAAGAAGCATCTGCATATCCAAGGACAGTAATTTTTCTTGTGGATTGGGCTCCACATACTGAAGTGTACTCCATGGCACTACCACAGCACCCAGAAAGCACCCTGAAAGCAGTCCCAGGGTGAATGCAGGCAAGAAAACACTCTGCCACCCCTGTGAATGCTTGCATCTATGGTGCACATGGAGATTTAGATCCGTCATTGATTACAGATGCATATATTTTTATGTAAATACCTTAAAATTTGCTGTATTGTTATAAGGTTTTAAGGGACTGCATGTTTCATTTATTTTCATTTCTATGATGAGGGGGACTGCTAATCTGCACTTAGTATATTGCATCTGATAAATTCTATGGGTTTGACTGCAAAAGGGTTGATTTCTTTGACAAAGTATCAATTTAAGTTCAAGCCTCTATACCTTCTACTTCAGGGACACAGAGTGCTATCTAATTGGCTTGTGTAGATTGCTTGCTGATTTTTGATACTTTAATAAAACCCTTTGGCATTTCTGTGATTTCCCATTTCCTTACAATTAAGCAGAAAACACGTCCTTAATACAAATGCAGAACTTTATTAAACTTAAAAACATATGCAATACAAAAATTCCAGAGCAGTGCAGTCTAACCTGCTGATTGTTAACAAGGTATAAAAATACTTATTTAAAATATCAAACAATGCTTAATTTGAAAAGCAAAAAAAAAGCCAAAAAAAGTTAATTAAAACCAAAGGACAGTTTGTAAATAACATTTTAAAACTTCCTACAGGCAAACTGAATGGCAGTGATCTGTTTTCT
>NW_010135966.1:24650-25446 GCF_000699245.1 Pterocles gutturalis | reverse complement strand
CATTCTTTTAATTTATGCAGGGTGTGGAGCCATACCTGAGCCAAACAAGTGGGCGGTATTTGCCCTGTTCCTCCTACAGTTACTTGAGATGTGCATACCCTAAAATATGTGCTAGTAACTAGGAAATTCCATGCTTGGGTACATACTTGTTCCCTGCCTGATGGATTACCAATACTGTATGGCACATTCCCTGAGTCTCTCTGGTCATATTCTGAAACTTTGCAAGGAACTCAGAGCCAGGGAAAATCCAATCCATCTGCAAGAGCTGACGTTTCATGATGGTGCACAGATAGAGAGACATAGCAAAATCTCAGCATGACATTAACTCTGTTTTGTTGCACCTTTCAGCTGCAGCAAGCTATATAGGTGCATTTGGGCCATGCGGATAAAGCCATTTTTTTGGGCCAGATGGATTAGAGGCCTGATTTTGCACTGTCATGGTGAAAGACTCCACCGCAAAGTCAGATGGGACAGTCACATGCCTGTTGCGTAGCTTGTGAAGACTCAATGGACATGCAGATGTGGGAGCATCTGGGAACTGGGAGATTTGGGCCTTGCATAGGGCCCACTACCAAATTTAAATATGGATCAGCCAGAGAGGAGGAAGAGATTGGGCGGTCTGTGTTGCATGTAGCTATGTGCATGCTTTGTATATGTTTAAGTAGGTGCTGGTAAGGGCACCGGTCTCTTGCCTTGTGGATCTATGTTGTATTGTGTGTATGTTTGTATCTTGAAAGTACACACCCGGCCTTGCTACAGCCTGGGCCTGGAACCAGGGCCAGCAGCAGCCATAACT
>NW_010135966.1:0-24619 GCF_000699245.1 Pterocles gutturalis | reverse complement strand
CAGCCGGGGCGGGGACCCGGGCCCCCCCCCAGCCATAACTGGCAGACTGGCAGGAGAAACCTTCTGTGTCTTAAAGTTCTGAAGATCTAGCTTCCTCATATTACTAGAACCTCAGCTTCAAAATTCAAGTTCTCTGGAGGCCAGTTTTTCATGCATACACCAATGGGACATTGTGATAATGAGAAAGCTGGCACTGCTGGGAACACTTTAGCGTGAAGTTAAGTCACCGTAAGAGGAGTTCCCAATCCACAGGCAAGCTGTCTTGTACCAGCTAGTCTGTGAGTGGCCAGAAATATTCTTCACTGATGGCGACGCTGGGCATATGTCCCTATAGTGATTGGCTCATAGTAAGGAACATGGATGTGATTAGAAGAAATGAGAGCACCTCCCTTCCTCACAGAAGAAAAAGCAGTCCAGTCTAGTTCAATCACAACTGCAAAGCATATGTAGTCAGTGAAAGGTTTATTGCAAAGAAAATATGATTCCTCTATTAAAGAAAAAAACAGAACAGAAAGGAGAGCACAGCACAGAGACAGATGCCAGGGTAGATTTCAAAAAAAGCAGGATTGCATATTACCATATTGTTGATGGGAGTTCAGCATTGCATAGCACATCATGTAGTCCAGACCAGAGACCTCCTCCTGCTCAGATCTCTGAAAAGTAAATCAGCTCGTGCTGTTGGGCAGATTACTGTTTCTCACTAGCTCATTGCGAGCTGGCTCAGGCATCCCTGAAGTCTGCTGTGTGGATGCCCCAAAGTGCACACAGATCAGCAGACTCTGCAATATAAAACTCCTCAGCTCACACTCTTTGGCATTCACACAGCATTTTTTGTTGTAACTGTGAATGAAGCATGTTGAAATTCTAAGCCTACAAGCACCCAATATTTCAACCAAACTCATTTGTGCACTTAGTGGTTGATCCACAGCCCACTAGAGACAATTGGAAGACTGCCATTAACTTCACATCAGGCTCATAAAAAATGAGGCAGATAACTCCCATTAATGTTAATGAGAGTCATGTATATAAATCACCTAACTGCTGATGGAAAAAGAAACCTTTTTCTGTTCTGCTTCTTACACAGCTTCCATGGGCTGTGATGTACATCCACCTCCAACAGTATTGTGAAGACAAAAGGTTTTTCAACAGCCACGTCTTTCTGATGATTTTGCTTTCTGTCAACACGAGTCAAGCTTCATGTAGACAGAACACATTTAATCATGCAGTCATGAAAAAATTACGTTTTAACACAGTAATGAATAGACTTAAAATAACAGCAAAATTATTTCCTAGAAGGCAAATGATTATTATTTCTCAATTATCATTGAGAAAGTACAATAATAACTCTTGGTTTTCTTTTCAATTCACCTAAAAAAAATTAAAAAATTATTTTCCTAAATTTGCATTTTACATTTTAACTCATAAAGATAACCAATTCCGTTTTTTTTTACTCCTCTGCCCCCTTTCCTTTCCTTCTATGATTGCTTCATGTTGCCTTTATATCATACAAGATCCCTTGCCCTAAAATGAAGATATACACAGATGTACATATGCAGAATTATAGAGTGGTATACAACAAGTCCTACTTGCTTCAGCTTGCCCTTCCTTTTTATACAGTGGGTATGTCCTGCGTAGGGAAAATAATGCTAAACTGTGATGCATCTCTAATATTGGTCTAGTATTTTAGTCCCTACTAGGCTTTTGTAGAGTTTAAAACTTCTTTATCACTCATTATTTCTACACACACACAAAAAAGAGCTTTCAGATGTTCAGTATTTTCTAGCTCTTTTTATTTGTATAAAAACATATGTAAAAATTGAAAAATAAATATAAATTCTCTCTTTTTTAACTATAAGGTAAAAATATAATATAGCTTTAATCTCACTAATATTCAAATTTGAGATGAATTTTAATACCATTTCAGAGGCTGCATTTTCCTGTACATTTCAATAATGATAGATGGTCAAGACACAGTGCAGGAAAAATGAGCTACCGTCAACGACTTGTCACCAGCAAGAGATATTAGGATTCTAGAAAGCATTGCAAAAGGATTTTTAGTTTTCAAGACTAGACTGTAGCTGCTTTGCTCCACCAGGTTTAGTCTTGCTTTGGCTGCTTATCCTTAACTCCTTAATGGGGCACATTAATTATAACCCCTCATATGTTCCATTCTTTCAGGTCTCTGTGTCTAGAAATGTTGCCACTCAAATAGCAAAGTGCAAGCTTTCCATCATTCTAATAGTTAAATAGTGGCACAGCTATGCAATTGAAAGAGCATGAAAGGTCACCTTGACAATACTCTGACCGGTAAAATTAGCTTAAGGCATCACAGTTCTTTATTGTGAATGAGTCAAATGAGTTTACGACTACTCAGGATATTTTAAAAATTTCCAAGCTTGACACAAAGTAAGAAATGCCATTTTGGAATTGCTACAGATGATCAAATATGTCAAATGTAAAGACAACATGTACAAAGCATGTTTTTGACTATATTGACCAACAACAAAGTCAGGACAGGTAGAAGTTTGAACCAATGATAAAGTTTTTGGAACAGGTGGTAGAAATTAATGGTCAGTATGGTCAATGTGGACTGGTCAGTACAAAATTTAAACCTGAGCAGAAGTCCATAAGAAGCTTAAGTCACCAGCAAGGTCCTCAGAAAGCTCTGTTCTCAGGATTTAAGGAACACAGGCGTGGAGCAGAGACCTTGAACCAAGGCTTTGAGAGGAAAAGTTTTATATCAAATGCCTTTCATAAATTGCCTTTGGTATGTGTTTTATGTCAGGACTAAGAGCAGGACTGAATTTCACATACTTCTCTGTTGGCAGTGGTACCAAGACCATATAATTCCCACAATTATACAGCAATATGATATCTAGTGAAACTGTAAAGGAGATCCGAATTTTTTGTCACCTGCATTTTGTTCTTACCCAAGCCCTTGATGTCTTTCATATGCCCTTTCATCTAGATGTTCAAATTAAGAGCAGCTTAATTTTCTAAATTATCTAGTTAGAATGCTTATGCTTAAAACCAGATTTACACAGAGAATAACTTAATTAAAGACAGTGCAGCTAACCAAGGCACAAAATGCCTTGTACTTCCTTTTGTGTTTCCTTTCAGAACTGCTAATTGCAGAAATCGATTAGTTTAAGGTCCTTATTTTACATGTTTTAACAAAATTTGAGTTAAGATCCAAGCTATATGGACTTGGGCAATAAAGACATCACTAACTGAAGACCAGTCAGCACTTTATCTCCCAGTCTCCTGGTACATTTCCTTCCAAAGGCATAAAAATGTGAAAAATACTTGCTATGTTCCTTATCCATTAGGAACACTAGGTAAAGCCCTGAATTTGCGATGTCCTGGATACTTCACTGCATACATCAGTACTTCAGGATCCATCCTTCAAGTAGCTATTAATCTTTTATATTAATATTACTACTGCACAAATTTCTGTATAATCAAATTTGAATCAAAGCAGAGGGCTGGATATTCTGAATGATGGAACACAATCTTACACACAGGAACTGTAAATTCCTTTATTGAGCAAGGTCTAGCTGTTTGCCTGAGAGTAATTAAATCAGTACATCTTCAATGCTCTTTTACTAGTTCATTATCTAGTTTTTAATGATGGTACTGACTGATAGAATGGAAAAACCATGACATGCTAATGAAAGACTTACAACCCAAAGAGCATTTTTCTGCAGTGACTAAAAAGTCACTAACCAATGACACTATTTTAAAAGGTGTCATCAGTAACTGACAGAGAGGCTAATACATATATAGCACAAATTAATAAATTATAATAGGATGAACAAATAAGAAACTGCAAAATACATCTCTAAAGTGCAGTGTTCAGTCTGGTGAAAAATGATAAATTTTGAACTTTCACCTAATAATAAACATTTATCCTGTAGCTGTCAGAAAAAAACATAATACAACAATCAGGGTTGTCAGTATAAGACAAAAGCACATATGGTAAGGTTTTTTCTGCTGAGGCTTGTCAGAGCAAAAGCAACTATCCTGCTCTGAAAGGTGCTGGACAAGTGGTGCAGCTTTCCAGCAGCATACTATGCAACTCAGAAGAACAGTATAGTAACACAGTCCAATTTCAGTAGTAATGGAGGAGGGTCAGATATGAATTTCTGGAGGCTCTCCCTCAAGACGTGACACCAAATCTTGTCTTTAGACAGGGATATTTGCCAGCAAATACACACACAGCTCTACCGCAAATGCTACCTATACAGACATTTTATGTCTCCTTTTAGAAAGGCAATTACCTAGATGGAAACATCCTGTGGGCATATCTAGTATTTTAAAGGCCTGTAGAGCCACACTGTAAGAAAGGTCCACACTGTTTCTATGTGTCCTTCCAATATTCATTCAGGTATGACATATGAGTCAGTTCCACACAATAAGAGATATCCTATCAGAATTATTTCTTTAGGAGCTGGGCAACAATGATGTCTGCAGAAGTGTTTCTCTAGGTGATAGGCCATATTTCACCAGCCACTGCAGTAAAGTCATGGTGTTCCCAGATGTGAGTCTATCCACCTCCCACCTGTCCACTGGTTAACTTCTGCTAGTGCCCACCTCCACCACTGGGACTCTTTCTAGGACCCCAAACACTCCCTGTTGAAACCAGCTTCATGGTCAGCATTGAGTAAAAAATAAGAAGAGACAAAATTTACCATATAACAGGAAAGAATCATAAGTGTAATTTAAAAAGCATCACAAACGTCAGTGTATAATATTTTGAATTCATGTATGATCAGCTTATTTTTGCTTTATTTAACTACAAGAAAGGAAAAATAATTCACTATTAATATTCAGTAGTCATTAAAAGAGCTCTGCACTGGATATGATCCCTATCCATCAGTTAGCTGAGCTGAATGAAAGAAACTTTATTGCTTTTTTTTGTGAAACACAAACAAGGTATTCCGAAAAATCATTGTGTTGACACTGAAATCACAAACCCACAGCCAAAGGCCTGATCCTGCCAACAGATGTGTATGGGTGGAATTTTGACTTCTGGTCATTCCTGTTAGTGAGAAGATCATACACAGCTATCGTTTAACTAAATATTTGGGGAAAAAAAACATAGGAAATACAGAGTTGACCTCAAATTAGCAGCAAAATTCCCACTAGTATACCTAAAGCCAGGATTTAACCCACCATCTCTAAGTGTCTTTGAATACACTGAAATAACAGCTTCATAAGTGTCAACTTCCCTATGAAGTGGGAAGAAAGAGTTTGAACTTTCTCCACTAAGTTTGCCTGTGCACAGAGGTCTTTTATAATAGAAATTTAAGTACACAATCTGCTTTACAATGTTTTCCATCATCTCTCCTCTCCATATGTTCTCCCACTAGGAATCTAATGAGTTCTACATATGAGGGATGACAAGGGAATATGCCTGAGAAATAATTCCAGCAATTATGGCATATGGAGGCTTTGTTTCTGAGTCGCTTTTGCCATGAACATTAGGGAGAGCATCTGGGACCAAATCCTGTCTACCTGCCCATGGACATTAGCAAAATCATCATCTTCCATTTGTAAATTCTGCTGAGGTAATCTGCTATACAGAAAGGACCATTTCATCAGCTTTATGATCAGAGAGCATATTGAAACACAGACCATTTACAGGTATGAAAAAATGCTTCTATTCAGACAGAATAGTTTAAGCTGGAAACCATTTTAAGAGAAAATGATAGAGACACAAATCTCTGTTTTCTCTCCAAGAAGAACTATGAAGAGCCTGTGTTCAGTTCGAGGCCACTATTTACTAAAAAACTTTTCTCATCACTACTGAAGTTTCATAAGAACTGACTGGACCCCAAGTAAAGAGAAAATTACCAAAGGAAAGTAAAAAGAACAACAAAAAAGAGACCCAAGCTCTAAATCAGTAATACGAAGGATTATATTCTCTACACCCAAATATTGTCAACGCATCCAGAATTAATCATAAATAGAGAAACTAAAAAAGTTCCTGTATATGGAGACATATTGACTAAAATATAGCGTACATCTTGCACGTTCTGGATATTAGATCCAAATATAAGGTTGGAGAATTCAAGCTCAGTTTTTGTCACGTTTGTTATGACACTAAGCAGAAAAGAGATCAAGAGATTCAACCAATATGCTGATATGGGGTAAACTTGCAACTCCACCTATTCATCATAGTAAAGAAAAGCGTCTCAGCAATGCAAGTAACATCAGTATTTCCACTTGTTGTTTTCCCAGCTGTGCAATTGAAGCAGTGAAAGCAAAGCCATAAATCCCAAATTACAGGGTCTTTAGGTTACCTCAATGTTATAGGGAAAAAAAAAAAAAAGAATGGCTCTGTTGTTACAGAGGATCTAAACAGATTTTTACAGTTATGAATATAAACATAAATTAAAGAGCTAATATAATATTAGATAAGAATCATATAAGTTCTAATATAGATCTTTCACAGTTAGGGTTACATATGGGCAATAATATCTCTATTACATAAACTATTTCTTGAAGTTAGTTGGGCAATAAACTAGTTTTTAGAACTGAAAACCAGATATATTTCAAGTCTTTCAGTCATGGTTAATATTGATGCGATTAGTGATATTTAATAAATAAAACTATTATCAAGGAATAACCAGATTTCATTTCCCATTGCCACACAGAATTACTTGGGTAGTAGCAGGGAAGGACTGAAAATAGAGGGAAGGTTCCTTAACTATTAACCTGAATAGGGACAGGCATGTGAATGAACTTGCTCATTCAGAATTTTCTGAGCAAAATGCTGAACACTCTTAGCTGCAGCTGAAGGCCTTATCCGAACCCCACTGAAGTCACCAAGGCACCTTGCCATTTCTGCAGTCTGGCATTGGAGCAAATCCCAGAGACACACGAGACAGACCTTTCCACCACCTCAGAGAACAGGCCTGAGGACCTGCTGTCACCACCACAGCCCCAGCTTCGGGATGCTGACTGTACCCCAGTGCTCCCATGCAGGATCCACATCCCGAGAATCTACATCTCTGATGATGAAACCATACTGCAATCGTTTTGGCTAGCCTTGCAGCCCACTAACACCAGTCTGAGAAAGAAGGACAGTCATTCCCTTACAAAATAGTTTTCAGCTGTCACCATCAGTGGTCCTCCTATCACATGGTTTTAACTTAGTTTTGGATCGAGAGATGTTGGCAACTCTTGGCATCACCTATCAAAACAAAATTGCGGGAAATTCAGCCTTTTCTTATACTACCCCTTATAATCACCACATAAGCAGTGCAGATGAATACAGGAGATGTAAAACAGCCATGGAAGATTTTTTTTTGCTAAAATATTTGCAATGACTGACTGTAAAGTGGTATCAGACAGTTACATAACCTCTTACAGAAACAAGATCAAAGATGTAATTTGGAAATGTTTTCTCATTCTATAAAAGAATAAAGAGAAAAGTTTCTCAGGATACAAACTCTGTTATAAAGACTAACAAAGTGATTAGGTAATTCTTATTAATTTTAATACCACTGAAACCACAAGAAATCATTTAATACCATCAGATTGTTCATGTGTGACACGTTTGATACAGAGCTATCTAACTATTGTCAAAAAGAGATTAGAGATTAAGGCAACACTTCTATTATAAACCAAAACTGCTCCTTTTCCTTGACAATATATTGGTAAACAACAGATGTGTAAAATTCAAGGCACGAAGGAGGAGGCAATAAATCAAGAGAAAAGCATGCCAATCACATCTTTATGTTTTGTTGTTATAGACATCCATACATTACCTGAAAACTATAAAAGCCAGCTGTACAATCATAATGAACAAAAAAACTTCTGCATGTATTTTTATGAAACCTAACAAAATAACATGCTTTATAGTAGATTTTTAGTTTCAAAACAAATCTATCTGATGCGCTCTGTCTCCAGTCTTTAAGCATATAGATCCTACACAAAACAGAGCTGCATTGGCTTAGGGAAGTACTGAAACCCTACACCTGTAACATTCTTGAGCACAGCTGGAAAAGCCAAAATTTTAAAGATATAAGATAGATGGGAAGATTTAAAGGAGATACTATAATAGGTAGATTTAATAGTAGTAACAGTAGTATCTGCAGTGCTGTTTCAAAGGTTAGCCCTTACTTACGACCAATAAGCCAGATACAACCAAGATAAGTTTTTTAAGCACTATTTTGGATTTATTAGACCTGATTTGGATTTTTTTTTTTTTTCATTAAGACTCACATCAGGAGTTCCTTTTTGTTTTGTTGAACTGATCCAATAAACTTCATTTTGAAAGATTTAGACAAAGCAGTGAGTTTTCTTCCCTGTGATACAATGCCATATGGAACTGCAGAACAGGAACCCATATTCTCCTGCAGTTCAGAGTTCTTGATGATTACTGAATTGAAAGGGTAACATGTATTTCCTTCTGATCATAATGCTTTATGATGTTTGTAATTGGATGAAGATGAGTATATCAAATGATCTGGGAAGCAGTATATAAGGAAAAGGAGTAATTGAAGCAGAATTCATCATCATGCCCACAGCTGATCTAGTCACGTGTACTCCATTTTCAAAAACAGCACTAAAACAAACACTATGGACAGCTGAAATAGGGTTCCCAACTTGCTCTGAGATACACAAGCAGAGTTCACTGTTGAACTGGCTTTTTTTTTTTTTTCCTTTTAAACAGTTCAGAAAATTAACCATGTTCTGTTGCTACTGAAAAGGCCTAAATGAGAATTTTGCAGGATTCCTGTTCTGTGAAGAAAAAAAATGTTTATTCAGTCTGGCCTGAAAACAACAGTACCCCACCAGACAATTTCCCATGACAATACTAGAACAATTGTGCTTCCTTTGGAAAAGGACCTTTCAAAGTGGTAGGAGATATTCCCAGCTCTACTGAAGAAACACAAAGTTAATATAACCCTTGAGATTCTTATTTCCTGATTATTTTCTTCTTCCATAAGTAAACAGAATAGATCTCCAAAGCGCATATCCATACAAGGAATTCTATTTTATATTACAATTTTATTCATTTGCTATGAATATCCACAACATTAATCTACTGCAGATAATCTATTCAGTATATATGAAAATCCATTTATTTTCATTTATTGATATGCATGTGTTACACTTGTATATAATACAGTATTTTCAGTGTTGGTTTAAGAACAAAGAAACAAAAAAAAAAAACCAAATATTGAGAAGCACGATGTAGATTTTTGACAAAAGAGAGGCCATACTCAGATTTACAAAACAGCACATTTACCCTTTGCACTGTCCTAGACAATCTCTTTAAGATGCTACCTTCTGACCTACACGTGTTAGCACAAATCCTTACAATATTAATCCATCCTAAAATACTGAGATACCTAGTTGCTGCTGCAAACAGTTTATCCTAATTAAATTTTAATCAGAAAATAATATTTTTCCCTGCCAACATTTTTTTATTATTTCTCATCAGAATGATAGAATATACTTCTCAATTTTATTCCCAACAGTCATTTATTTTATTTAACCTCTCCTGTGCAATAATATAGCAGAGGTAATGAAATGGTTTTGGAACAGCAGGGGCTACTGCGACAGGCAGAGCACTCCAGGGTGTCCATCCATCATGGAACTTACTATATAACTACCTAGCCATGTCAATGGGTCATAATGACAAAACCATTCCCTCTTTTTCTAGGAGTCTAGTAACCACACAGGACTTTTAAATAAGCCTGCCCCTCTATATTTTTGATGACCATTAAGCGTGTGTGGTTTTCATTTCAATGCACCAAAGCATACAGACAGAACTCCCTCACTCTCTCCAGTCAGCATGCTTACGCAGTGTCACTAAAAGGAATTGCCAAATTTCTGTTGTATCAATATTACAGACGGCACAATATACATTAAATGGAGTATAAAATTATACATTCTGTAATAACTTAGAAAAAATCTCATAGGTGCTTAAGGCCTTTAAATATTGAGGATTGTTTCATGTAACAGCACATCACAAAGTTCAAAAATTGCTACTGAAACAAAAAAATAAAAAAGTAAATGTGATTTTGGCAAGGATCAGATCTGAATTGGATGACTGGAAGCAAGCAAAATACCTACAAACTGTAAATCTGGGAGGGCACTAGGACTTTTTTCCTTTATAGCAAACAGACTGAGCAGACATCTACATAAGCATCTAACAGTACTTAGGTTCAAGCAAGAGATTTACTTTTTAACAAAAAGACAAAAAATCTGGATCATTACCATCCAATTTCATAATTGCAAATCTCATTTACATCCCTGCCTACCTTTATAAAAAGGGATGAAATCCTGTCATTGACTACTTAGCATGAATTTCAATGAACTAAGGGTTGGGAAAGTAAAGTACATATCAGGAACACCCATCTCCTTCAAACTAATTGGAAATGTATATCTTAAAGGTATAAAATGCCTTGTAATGGAAGTGGCAATTGAGTTTTGACCACTGCTTTTTTAACTGCCAAAGAGCTGCAGTAGTTGGTTAGCCTTAGGGAAACGTGTCAACCTGTCTATATATTCTAATATGACTGATGTATTCAGATAACTATTACTTGTCAACAATAATTATTAACAATGGATATATATTTCCATTCCTATTTCAAAAGCAACTTCAAGATGTTGAAACATGTACCTTTGAGAGCTCCAAGATTAGAATACAAATAAAAATGTCTAAAACTGTGCCATGCCAGAGGACAATTTATACAACAGAAATTTAATTAAAGCAGTGTGCAGTCCCACCAGCAATCTGAATGGTGGACCAGCGATCATTTTAGAGAGAAGGAACAAATACATTTTACAGGTTGACTTCATCAAGAAGAAAATCCACCGGTCTGGAATGGAGAATCCGAAAGATTGCTGCTTTTCTGCACCTTTTGAATATCAACTCTTGTGATTACAGCTGTGAATTCCTCAGCAAGTGCGATTTTACAAGTGTACACAGTTAAATCAGTTGAAATCTTTGTGACACAGAAGTTCAAAATAACTTTCCAGTAGTTTTGATCTCAAGGCTGTTACAAGTCAGGTTCTCATTGAAACAATCGATTCTGAAGGATACACCCCAGCAATACAAAATTCCACTTCAAGGATTGCCTGGAGGAATGAAATTCCTATGTGTTGTATATAATGTTATCAGCCTTGAGACTGACTTGATTTGTCTTTAGCTATCGGGTTACCTGTAAAGAAAAAGAAAATCAGAAAATCAAAACTGTACATAGAGAATCCACTTCTGAAGTACTGGAAGCTGAGACTGAACTATAAGATCTCTGTCCAGCAAAGCTCTTTCAATTGTTTTTAAACAAGTGAATAATTCTCAATGGTAATAGATGGGATTGCTCCCCAACTTAAATTCAGTGTTTAAGTGTTTTGTTGGAATTGGACCTGACAAGGAGAAATTGAAATGTGACTGTGCTTAAAAATATAACAGAAAAATCTGAAGGTCACAAATTACCAACCCACAAATGTCAAAAGCATAAGTTTCAAGGAAAATTTCTGCATTTTGTTCATCCTTTTCAATGTTAGAACTTCTGCATGGTAACAACTATCGTTTAAAAACTTTAGCCATGAGTATAACAGCAACAGATACTGGAGATGTATTCTGTTCTTTCATGCTACTTTAAAATGCAATGTCCCATTAAGAGCTAAATGCATTTTAGCAAGCAATAATCACTTTGTGGAGAAACAGGACAAAAAGAATGCACACATTAACAAGAGATAGATATATCCTGTTGTTCACAAGGCATAAAATAACTACCAAGGTGTTCACTTAGAGTGGTTTCACCCAGACTAACACAAAACAAGAGTGGAACAGAAGGACCACAGAGAAAGAGTTGGAGACAAAGCATTCAACAGTAACTGGACTTTCCCTGTGTCTGATTTGGATTTTAAACATTAAAAGAAAAAAAAATCTGTCATATCAAATAAACATAACTTTGAGGAATATTTCTGCTGTGTCAGTGGATACAATTAATGATCATGTAACATTTTAATATCAAATTGTGTCAGGGGCAACATCCCAACTCTTGAGAAACAACCCATTTGAACAGTCAAAATAACACTTTATGTCATCACAGAGAGAAGGGTCATGCTCCTTAATGATGAAACACTCTTTTGCCTTCAGAAAAACTGTTTGCATACAACTCTCATAGGCTCTGCAGAGCACAAACATAGAGCAGAATATTAAAAGAAGAATATTATAATGACTGTTCAAGGAGTTCATTACTTAAATTTGCCTTCTCCACCAAGTTGTATCTAGGAACTGCACTTAAGGCAGCAATAATAAAATCGTGCTTTGTGATTTTTAGAGTACATGGGTTTATTTATTATACTGCTCTTATTTTGTTTCGTTCTTGCAGTTGGAAACAGTCTCATGTGGCCCCTTCTATAGTGGAAGATTGCCTGAAAAAATAATGAAGAATTAATTTAAAAGTCAGGCAACATATTACTATGCCCTGCACCAAAGCTCAAAAGGCTGACACAGCATCTTATTGTTATTTATTTTTTGCTTTATTGCAACAAGCTGGAATTCTACTCATGGACCCAGGTACCACTGAGCTACATAATGTAAAATACACATCTTCTGATCCTATCCACAGGTGGATTTTTATTAGCTTCACTTTGTATACATATATATCTAGAGAGAGAGATATATATAAACTCTGGCAAATCAACTGATGCAAAGCACACAGAAGACACATCAAAGGATGTGAGACTCCCAAAGAGGCCATGTAGATGCAGGGTCAAAGCTTCTTACTTTTCCAAACAACAGAATAGACCAAAACCAAAGCAGAACTGGAGGACTGTTTCCTCAGAGGCACAACTGGGCAGGCAGTCACTGGAACTCAGCTGAATTCTCTATCTGCTCACAGAGCAGACCTTTGCTATCAAAAAGAGAGGGTGCCAGCTGCCTTCTGAGAGACCAAGTTGACCACAACCCAGCCATGTGCCCTTGCTGCAAAAGTGGCTAATGGTATCCTGGGCTGCATAAGACAAAGTATTGTCAGCAGCT
This sequence comes from Pterocles gutturalis, assembly GCF_000699245.1. NCBI lineage: Eukaryota > Metazoa > Chordata > Aves > Pterocliformes > Pteroclidae > Pterocles > Pterocles gutturalis. The sequence continues at coordinate 11,604 of NW_010135966.1, read as the reverse complement.
CAAGGGAGGTGATCCTTCACTTCTGCTCAGCACTGGCGAGGCCACATCTGCAGTAGTGTGTCCAGTTTCGGGCTCCCCTAGAGCTACTGGAGAGAGTTCAGTAAAGGGCCACTAAGGCAAATAAGGAACAGGAGCATCTTCGTATGAGGATAGGCTGAGAGAACTGGGACTGTTCAGCCTGCAGAAGAGGAGGCTCAGGAGGGATCTCATCAATGTGTACAAATACCTGAAGGGAGGGTGCAAAGGAGATGGAGCCAGGCTCTTTTTCTAGTGGTGCCCAGTGACAGGACAAGATGCAATGGGCACAAACTGAAACACAGGAGGTTTCCTCTCAGGAAACACTTTTTACTGTGAAGGTGACTAAGCACTTGCATAGGTTGCCCAGGGAGGTTGTGGAGTCTCCATCCTTGACGATATTCAAAAGCCAGCTGGTCCTGGGCAACTTGCTCTAGGTGGCTCTGCTTGAGCAAGGGGGTTGGACAAGATGACCTCCAGACATCCCTTCCAACCTCAACCATTCTGTGATTTATTTTTTCTATTACATCCAGCTCTGCCAATACATGGGTAAGGTCATAAACTGCAGCTAGCAAAAAGAGTATTTTCACACATACATAACTACTCAGTTACATGTCTATTTGGAAGTACAAATGTGTTCTCTTTAGTCACAAAGAAACTCAGTAAAATCATAACCTGCAGGCCTATCTGCTCCCTCCATCTAGCTCTACAACTGTGTGGTGAAAAAATCCCTGTAAAAGCAACATACACTGTTACACAGAATAAATAGGTTATATAAAGAAAAAAAATCAGATAGGCATTAAAATCTCTGCTCTATAACAGGTGTCTAATCATATACAAAGGTCATTTTGTTTATACAGACTGAATAGGAAGTCAGGCTGCATATTCCTAGTTTTTACAATTGCATGATTGGAGTTTTTAACTGCTTTCCCTTGCCAGAATTTTTATTATTCCACCTGCCCTCTTTCTTTTTTTTTTCTTTTTTTTTCTCTTAACTTCCAGGTCACAGACGGCTACTCTGAGTAAGACACCTAGTGGTCCACATTTGCCTCTATGTAAGAAGGTAATACTTGTTATGTGCGAGCACACATCAACCATTAACATTAATGGAAGTTATATACCCATGCACATTAGCGAGAGGACAGACCTCTCAGATGCTAAAGACAGTTTCATAGTGAAGCAGTGAAATTTTAGCTAATATCTAGTGGTGGTATTCCCACAAATGTTTAATTTTGGATATAGTAAAAGCTATTTGGTTTGAGCGGCTGGGAAGCAAGGTATTATGCTAAAGGTCGTTATATGAAAAGGGAGACTGATAGCAGTATGTGTCTGATCTTTAAATCCTAAGAGAACAGTAACACACTGAATGGGTGTGAATCAGGTCTAATCAATTTTTCAGTTAATAATTAATATGTATGGAAAATTAACTTTGCTGCTGTTTAACAACACAAATGAATAAAAGGACATAAAACCTTTAGCATCCTAGGTGTTGATCTGAATTAATTTGTTCATTCTTGGAACATAATTACTCCCTTTATGCTAATATATTTTTTCATATGGTTGTTATATCATAAATACAATGCATTAGACTCTCTCACTCTCTTGTACTAAATGTACAATTAAATTATAATTACTCTGCAGTTGCAGACTTTTTAATTTAAATTAGTGAATGCCTGCTGCAAATTGGTTACAATTGTATGTGAACTCACTTTATTTTAAAACAACAATATATAATTAAATGTAACTGAAGTTTTCTACATTTCTTCTGCTTATTAAATGTCCAAAACAGATTCAGTCTTTGGGTAGACCATTTTTGCCAGGGCAACCCCGAATGGACAAGAGATGAAAAGACCTCCAAGGCAGTGCCTTACAAAAGTTACCAGCTCAGAGATATTCTGGACAGCCTCTACTTCAGTACTGCTGACTATGGGTGAAAAATGTCCTCGCTTGTAAAATCCCCACAGCTGATGAATACAGCAGATAACACCATCTATCCCATAAGAATAGATTCCCAATAAAAACCCAGCCTGACACTTTTACTCAAGACTTCCTTCTGCCTTAGAACAGGAAGGGAGGAAAATCAAGACTATAGGATGCAAAGAATGGCTGAGTGAATATTCTCTGAACAGTAAAGCACTTTTCCTTATTTTCATGCACGTAAGCATCAAAGTTACAGGATCACAATTAGGTATAGAACAAATCTTTTGTTTCTTCAGCAAAACAAATATATTACTAATTATTTGCTAACTACAGAATAGTTTATATGTGCAAATGAGGCACGTAATTACTATTTAATAATGTTAGAAGAAAACAGATAACAATATACCACATATTGAAATCAGTGTGTGCTGAGACATTTCATAACACAACTCTGTACATTACTACATTTTGTCTATCAGGTCTTTCAATTTTTTCTATGTTTATCACAAATCATACACAAAATCCACATTAAAAACAGACTCCTGAATTTGCAAAGTCAAGTACTTGAAAGTTAGCAACTTGCCTTTCTACAGGTGTCCTTGCAAGTCCAATTCTATCTCTTTTCCATTATGCACAGTAAACAACAGAATTTAGTGGGGGAGGAGTGTTGAAAGGAAGCCTATTATAATGTTGTCAGGACTATGTAGCAATGCAAATGCAGAAAGGGGCAAATTTTTAAGCCAGTGTTTCTTTCCTCTACAGATGATTCAGCAGTATGATGGACCCTCTGTTCCAGGTTTTTGCCAAAGAATACAAATAAGCACAAGAAACAGAAAGAACTTAATATTGGGGATTTTCTTTTTAATTAGAAGTGTTCCATCAACTGTATAGGATTGTCTGTGTGGTTATAGCCCGAGTGTCATCTGAGCATACTCAAGAATCATCAAGGTATCTTTTTCCCTGAGGTATATAAGTCAGAGAAAAGAATTATTTTTTAAGCAGTTAACAGCTCACCCTGAGCTAAACAGACTTTCATGAGACAAAGAAAAGCTATCTTGGCACCCCTAGTATTATTCTGTAAAACATTAAAGGCCTACGGGAAATAAAAATGGTGTGGAGATTTCTTTAAAAAATAAAAAGGGCCTCACAAATATATTTCATGAACAACATGAGATAAGCTAAATACAAGGAATGCCACAAGAATCTCTAAAATAGATGCATGAAGAAAGAAGCCCAAGAAGAAATGTCTAGCTATGGATTGTCCTCCAAGACATGGAGATCTCATACCAAGACTGCCTTATTTGTATGCAGTACACTTCCATCCATTTTGTGTCCTTACTTTTATATTCTTTCTTATACTGTATGTAAACAGACCACAAAAAATTAATAAAACATGGTCACCAAAGTGACTCTTTAGCAAACATTTCCTAATAAGGAACGGACTTAAAAAGGGCTATAGCAGTCATATTTTTCCATTACATAAATATCTTTGTTTTGGTAGTGAAAAACTGATATGAATATTACAATGCAGAAACAGAAGGGCCCATACAACCAGAAACAAACATCTGCCAATGCATGTTTTCCATTTATGCCCTCTGTGAATGAGGTCAAGGTTGGAACTGAATCTTTTGAACAGATGGAAACTCTGTATTTCCTGGAACTTCAAAATACACACAGCGTGTCTGCCATGTGCTATTATTCATATGTGGCTTATGAAAGCAAATGACAGTTTGCATTGCCACTTGTGCATGGCTATTCAATGAAACAGTTCACCTTGTAAGCTTGGAAGGTGCTTCTGATCTAATACTACTACCTTGAACCAGTGATACTCAAAAGTACTTTGCAAACATTAACAAAGGACAGGCTCACTATTTCCTCACAGCTTGAGAATCCTGTAATTTATTTTCTAAAGAAGTCGGAAAGGTGGACAAAAGGCATTTTTGCAATAGGACACCTCTCTGCATATGCACTTAACAGCAAATAGGTGTGAATTTGGGTGCTTATGCTAGATAACTAGGGGGTACACAGAACCATTTCAAAAGTCTGAAGAAAATTAAGGTGATTCAACCATATTTCAAGGGTGCGCTTGATAAAATAACTGCATCAGAGAACTGTGAATTAGGAAACAGGCTCTTGTTTCAATAACACAGATGGCTATTTGACTTGGGCTAATGCAAAAGGCAAAATTTGAGTAATTTGTGAGCAGTTTGGAAAACAGATTAATTTGCCTTCAGTGAGGGTTACATATTAATGAACTTTTTTTCAAGTCTTCATATGTTTCATTCATGCTCATAAAACTTTGGCTCTACCTGGCTTTTGATATCAAGACTCAAGAGCTTTAATTTCTTCCCTTAATTTTAGGCACTGCCGAACAAAAAGTGTTAGTCTAAACATGTTCCCAAACCTGTAATGGAGCAATTTAGAATTCCAGATCCTCAGGTCTGTCCTCCAGCAAACATCTGTAGCTCATTTTATTAATTAAACAGAACATTTCTCAGTACACTTAGATGGCTCAAAAGTTTCCAATGTCTTTAATAACTACCAGACTCTAAGGCTTTTAGTTCTTTCATACTTTCATTGCAATTTGACTAATCAGAATTGCATTTGTGATAATTCTTGTATCTAGGACCTTCCACTAGAAAGAAACAAACATCTTGAAAACTCATTTCACACAATGACCTTTGAAGTATAATTCTGTATTTTATGTTTTCCTACTGCTCCTAATTATTTCAGCAAGAGATTTTTGGTGTTAAAATGAAGACCTAGACAATCAGTGTTAAAAACTGTAATTAAAACTAAAAGGGTTTGGAAACCTTTTGCATGTAAGTTGAGCTTTCCACTTGCTCCAAAGAATCTTAAAGTCAGGACTAGAAAAATAGGTAAAGGAAAAATACTTAAGGGCATGGCATACGTTTCTGAAAATGGCAGAGTTCTTCATCTTGAACTTAGTTTTAAGATTAAACAGGCAACATCTACCATATCTTAGGAATATAGTGGAAATACCCCTCTCCCAACTATTTCTGAATTCTAACTGATCTAGTATGGGCTGCTGAGCTTTGAACTACGAAGCAACACCTAACTGAATGTACCAAGACATATTCCCTTTTTAAGTGCCGTTTTCTTCTCCAGAGCACCTGTTGCTCTCCCATGATAGTGAGTAACTTAGGTTGACCAATCAGGTCTATCTTTGAAAGGTCAGTGAGTGAAGACAGATGTTTAAAGGCTCCCAGAAGCATCTGGCTGACACACTGAGGCTGCTTAGGAGTGCAATGCAGAGTATCATCTCCAACTACCCTCCTGAAGCTCTGCCCAAATAAGCCGCAATTTCTGAGCATCTGCAGCAAACTAAACAGCTACAATGGGGACAATCATTCCTGTTAATACTGCGTAAACCTGTATTTGTACACACCTGCTGCTCTGTGAGTAATAAACCAGGGCTGGAACACCTTTTCTGGAGTGGATTGACTCTTTATTCCTCAACGAACGTTCTGGCCCTTCCTTAGTGTCCAACCAAGACTAGGATTCATCACAACTAGTGCTCCAACGTGGAGCCAGAATATTTTGTGTGTGTGGAAAAATCAAAAATTGTCATCAGGCACAGCAGAAACCTCCTTTCTCTACTTCTCCATTCGGACTTGAAGAGTTTTACACGTTTGCCTAAGAAACAAACACATGTCAAGTACTACACTGTTACAGAATTAGTTACAGAAACAAAACTGGGATAGATGGAATTTTCATTAACTTACAAGCAATAGTACAAAATGACAGGCAAAACCATATTTCAGAATCAAAGCAACTTCTTTTAGCAAAAGAGCATGGTTTCAAAAACACCCCCAAGCAATAACAGGAACCCCAAACAAAATGTTGAAACTTACTCAAATTCAAACTCATTGATTGTCACCAAAAAACAATACAAACTGTTAGGTAACACACATTTTTGCAAATATATCAACAATCCTTAACTATGATAATACAATAATTGAAAAGTTCTCTGAAAATAAGTCCATGGGTAGACCTGTGGTACAGGAAAGAGCCATGAAGTCAGAATACAGTTCCTTCTAAATTAAAGATTTGAATGTGTTCTGCTAAAAGTAAAAAGCAAAACAAAACTAAAACTCAAAATTTAAAGTTTGAAAATGTGAACATTCTGAGGAGAACTCTATTTACAGTCATTTCTATGGTTAGTAGTTTACAGGAAACATCATAAAATAAAAAATGACACATTTCAAATTACAATATTAAATTCAGACACCTAGTTCCTTATCTAGATATTCGACGTAATTTTTGGACCTGCTGATAATGATTGCTTCCAAAAAGGGTTGCACAGCACCTCAAAAGATCACCTAAATGTCTTTAAATAATGCTTACAAAAAGATTAGTATTTTCCTTTTTTTTTTTGTTTAGGCTTTTAAACTCAAATGTCATGCTCATTAGAAACATACATTACAAGAGTAGACTCAAAACTTCTGTAACTTGTTGCTTTAATAAAATCTGTACACATTTAAATACTATGAAACAAATTAATATGGCTCTGCATCCATATTTCCTCAAACTTCATAGTTTATAACAAACTCAATTGATACAACTCACTGTGACAATTATCATAATGTATATGTGGTGAAGACATATGACTTATGCCAAGGCTAAATCTAATTAATTTATCTTTCAAATGTACTTCATTATTACTCTCTTCCAAAAGGCAATGCCACTGTAATGCACATACCTAAACTTTCTCAATGTTTCTGTAACTCAGCAAAAAAAATAAGTTTATGGTAGAATTGTTCTAACTTCACAACATTTTTCATTTACAGACAACAGTTTTATATCAAAAGATGACTTAAACATAAATGTTATTTTACTTTCTGTAATAGATAATAACTGTAGCTATTGAGACAAGGATATATCCTCTTGAGGTTTTTGTGGTGATCACAACTCCATAGTGGGACTGCAGCATGGTGGCACAGAAGACTGCAAGACAAGTAATTAATAAAAAAATGTAATTTTCTTCTCTTTTACACCACTTATTCCATCTAGTCATCTCAAGTGGGAGCTAAAAACAACCTTCTTCCTTTTTACAGATGAAGAAACTGAAGCATAATAAAGAGTCATGCTACTCTTCCAACTGTGAGCAAATAAATGGAGAAGGAGGGATGGGAACCCTCTTTTGTCTTTGGCTTTATCTGACTTCACTTACCTAAAGAAAAGCCTACTGTTGTTCTTGAATGGAAAGGAGAACATGAAACAAGCAGTTTCCTGTGCTTAATATTCTAAAAATGAAAGAAAAAAAAAAACCTAACAAAAAAAAAAGACCAACCTTGTTTTAAAACTAGGTTGAGGTTTTAAATTGCCTAATAGGTATAATGGATTTTTTTATCTTTTAACATATTATCTTCACTAAAAAATCAGGTATTCTAAATTCATCACATCTGACACCTTTTTCTTCTTCCGATGCCTATGGTGTGTTATTTTTTCTGGGATTTTGAATGGAGAGTAACAAGCCATTTGGACGAGTTCAAAACAGAAACATAAATTATTTCCTTACCTGCAATTTTATCTTCTCTATGAGGGTACCTGCTGCTCTGTTACTGCAGTACTGATGTGTTTTCTGCCTTTGTCCCAAGCTTCAGAGATTCCTCTGGTGATTTTTCCCCACATGCTTACCAGCTCCCACTGCTGGCATTTTGAGGTAGTGCACTCACATTTGGCTCCAGGAATACTGCCACAGCTGAGGGAATATAAGACAACTAAGAAACAAGTTAGAAAACAGCAGAGCAATATCCAGGCAGGAAAAAAAAATGTTTAAAGACAATGAATCAGTCATCAACTTGAAACACTTGGATAATTTTCCTCTCTCTTTCCATCCATTTAGAATCTTCAAATGAAGAAAAGAATTTCCCATGCTTGGAGAAATTTTTAGCCAAAGTAGTGGGAGAACATAAAATTATTTTAAGGGAATGTAATTTTAACTTTCTCCAGTATGAGTGCCCATCACACCACCACTCTTAACACAGAAAAGAAGTAGAAGAAAGGCGTCAGATTTGCAGATTCCAGAAAAATCGCTGTCACCCTGTCTCAGTAGAACTGGGGAAAAGGAAGACTCAAGGGCTTTTCACCTAAAAGCTGTCATAGATGAACAATTAGAAGAATTTCTCATTCCCCAGGAAAAAATACATAAGGTCTGTTTCACTGAGATGTAGTCAAGATTATGGTTGCTGATTCTCAAATAGTAGTTGTAGTCATCTTGGTCATCAGAGAAAAAGAAGGGAAGAGAGAAACTAGTACTGTCAATGCAATATATAAACAAATAAAACACAAAACTGAGAGCATATCCACCATCTATGCTTGAAGTTGTGTGTAGATGACAAAATTTCATTGTCAATCTCTTGCGTTTTCTACATGTAATGGTCACACATCCCTGTGGCATTCTTGGAAGCAGATAGCATTACACACTGATATCAATTGCAGAAAATGATGGCTTTGATGCTTCTCCCTGGGATTTGCCTGAACTCACGGTAAACTGAGGCAAGTTACAAGCATCATTCCTGAACTGATTATAAATGTCTTCTTGCTTGAGTATTATGGAGATTTCCAGGTGAAAGTTACACCTTCTTATAACTCCTCTTTACCTTGATACTGTTTTTGAACTTCACAGCACACAGAAAATATATATCCTGCCAAAGGAAAAAATGAACTCCAGAAATTTAACTAAGAACTTGGTTCTGTATACAATTTAGTTTGTCTTTCTTAAAGAACCTGACCAGTTGAACAGCTATTGTTTACAACTGGAATTAGAATGATGCCTTAAAGATGATAAATTGGCTATGCTCTCTTTTTCCGAGGTCATTCTGAAAAGATGACAAGGAGGCAGGATGGAAGGATCTCAACATTCTGGAAGAACAACTACTCTGATTTTTCTGTGCATTTGCCTAAATTGATAACAGCACAAGCAGAGGTGAAGTCCTTTGGTCTTCTCTTGGCAGGGACATGTTCTTGAGCCACAAAGCTTGAAATCAAACTGAAGGAATGGAATGAGCTATGATCTTCTGGCTGCCATCAGTAAGGTATTTTCTGGCATTCTTGAAGCTGAAGAGGCAAAGCTGTTTTGGACCTCTTGAAATATGCAGTTCCATTAGAATTCACAAATCTTCTACTGAATTTGTAGATACAGGTTGATTAGACACAATCCATTGTTTCCTTGAGATCATATCTATCTCCACAAACTGGAGACACACTTGTGCTCACTTCTGGTTTTAGAGGACTTGCCAATGTAGTTCTACAAATCACATCACACAAAGAAGTCACGGTGAACTGGATATTTTGTAGCTTCCCCCACTTCAGAGCTCTAGGACATTTCTCATGGTGGATGTGGAAGGGACTGAATGATAGTCAGGACTGTAAGATCTAAGAAGGAAACATCTGTATGTGCTAATAATACAGCAGAAGAAAGCTCAAAGTCCATTTTATAGAACACATAAAGTCCTTTGGAATCTTTTCTCCATATACAGCAATAGTGTCTTTCCTAAGATGAACCTTGTGTCCACCAAGGTAGTAGAAGAAGGAAATTACAAGTTTTGAAAAAAATTAACAATTTTGAAATTCTTATTAGTCCTAAACATCAATCTTCCACTTCTTCTTGCCTGAAATACACTTCTTCATTTTGAACAGTTCTCAGATAGGAGAGGATGATCTTCTTTATTCTTATGGAGAACTAAGTAAGATTTACAACCACACTCGCTTTCCTCTGCAAGGGAATAATATCTGAAAAATCTGATTTCAAGTGATTTGAGAGTTGTTCACTCTTTCAACAGTGACTGTGCATAATGCTCTGTATGACTGACTTTCTCTGATTGATATTGATTGTTATCTACTTCCTTCCTTCCTTCCCTCCCTATTAGAAGGCAGAAGAGCACTGCTGAGGCAGGGCGGTTCTTCTGAGGTTTTCTGTAAACAGTCCAAACGGTAAGGAAATACCTCAAGAAAACATAATTTTGGAGAATTGAAAGTAATAGCTTTTGGACAGTTACACACCCTCATATCAGTTCTGCAACTAAGCAGGGATGCACAGTTTGTGAAGCCTGTTCCAAATACCCATGGAAAGAGGCAGAGACTTCTGCATGCAGCTATTTAGGTAGCTGGCAATGTGAGGTTTCAGAACACTCCAGTCCCTCTGAGCTGAAATGTATCATTTCTGACTTGCAGAAATGATCGAAAGAAGCCCTTACAGACTGCAAAGGAGGGTGCGACAAGGAAGAAGCACTACTTTTAAGTGTACCAGGATGACTCACACGATACTGGCATTTGAATATCATCTTCCCATGTGGTAACTTGTGAGGTAGTGGAAGCTGACAAAGATTTCCCAGGAAAACTAAAAAAGACTGCTAGATATTCAAAGAGCCCTTCTTGCACAGCTGTGAAAGGGCAAAGAGACTGGCAGAAAATGGAGCTGCAAATGAGAGCAGAAACATCTTTGATTTTGGTGTCAGGACTTTTCCACTTCGTGGAGAAGTAAAGAAAATCAGTAATTTACATACAGCCTTCAGAACTCATTCTTATTTTCCATCACAGAAAATTATTCTTCAGACATGAGGTCAATATCTCAAACATGCCAGCAAAGGAAAAATTGGGGGAAAAAAGACAATAAAGAAAAATAAATCAGAAGTTGAATCTTTTGGGACAAAGGCAGAAAACCTCTTGGCTGAACTGATGGAGTGGAGGATTCCCATGAGAAAGAACGTAATGCTTGCAAAAATCACTGATTAGTTAATTAATGACATGCAACTGAAATCTGTTTGCATTTTTCTTTTAAATATTGCAGAAATTTTTTCCTTTTATTTCAGAGTAATTCTGTCAATTTTCAGTTTCTGCATGATGCTTTGCAATGCATGTTAGCTGAAGTCTTACCTTAGAAAAAATTATTCCCTCATAAAAATGTATAAACCACAGCATATATTGCTAACACTCTCTGAGTGTGATGACGGATTGCAAAAGATTTAATTTCTCATGATTTGTACAGTGTGTCTACTCACAAAAAAAATAGAGTAACCCTTCTGAATAGCTGGAGAAAAGGCTCAGTGTATTAACAACGAGATGCAGCAAGGGACTGAAAAAATACATAAGAATTTCAAACCTTCTAGGCAAAAGCTGTTAATAAAAAAATAAAAATAATATTCTGTTATTAGAAACTATTTTCTTGCAAGTAATGCATTAACAGTTTCCCTCTTTCCATAAGAGCTGTATCTATGAATATTGCCTTTAACCCATTCTCTCTCTTCATGTTCCTCACTTAATATCTTTATATCAGTATCCATACAACTCAAGTCAGAACACAATTAAACAAAATTTGAGAGTGAAAATGTCTTGGGAGTTGGAAGTTTAGATTATCTTCACCTGCCCAAGAAGTTTTACTGACCTTTCAGTCTACAATTTTGCTTATAACATTTAACACAAGAACACTTCTTCCTTTAATCCTTTTCATCATAACTTGTATTTTGTGGGTATTTTTAAGTACATTTGCATTTGGGGAAACTACTATGACTTGTCTAGATTTCTGTGACCTACAAATGAACATCATCAAGCTGTACGCCTAAACTGTACATGTCAAATGTAGATTTGCAACAGGAACCTTTTCAAGGGTAGAACTAGACACAGAATCACAGAATGTTAGAGATT
>NW_010135965.1:0-9786 GCF_000699245.1 Pterocles gutturalis | reverse complement strand
GACAGGATGAGGGGTAATGGATTTAAATCGGAAGACGGCAGATTTAGGTTAGATGTTTGAAAGAAATTTTTCACTGTGAGGGTGGTGAGACACTGGAACAGGTTGCCCAGAGAAGCTGTGGATGCCCCATCCCTGGAGGTGTTCAAGGCCAGGCTGGATGAGGCTTTGAGCAACCTGGGCTAGTGGAGGGTGTCCCTGCCCATGGCAGGGGGTTGGAACTTGATGATCTCTAAGGTCCTTTCCAGCCTTAACTGTTCTATGATTCTATGAAAAATGAATCACTGTTTCCTAAAGCAGTCTGAATCTAGGGTTTCTGTAGGATGGGAGCCTCAGAAGGCACTTAGCTTCTCTGCCCTGCATTCCCTCCATACCTACTTTCCATTAATAATGTGTGGTACAGTAGGAAAACTATCTCACATGGCATAGCTGTACAGCTGTGCTGCCTCCAGACCATGTTTCTCCTTGAAATCATGATACAAAGAGGCCTAAATCTGATGGCAGAGCATTGATTTCCTCAGGTGTTGCACCCAGGAAAGAGTATCACCAATGTACACTGCAATGCAGTGTTATTTCCTCAGGCCATAGGAGCTGCAGCATCAGGCACACTCTGCCACATTCACTACATAGTGAGTGTAACAAAATGCCAGGTCTCATTTCATAGGTCTCAGAAAATCTACCTATAACAAATCAGGGAATCCTCTCTAAACCAATGCCAGAACCAATGTGTCATTTATAAATAATAATCTCTATGAAGAGCTAATTGCAGTTGAGACAAGCTTAAACTACGTAGAGTTTATTGATTAGAAATGGTCTGGTTTAAGCCAAAAACCTTCTAGTCATGTGTTAGCCAGCTGTACTTACTGTATTAAGTGACTAGATCTTATTAATTTTTGTCAGCTGCTGGTCCCCTAAACTTGTACATGAGCATTGTAGATAGATATGGGGTTGAATAAGGCTTTGCTAAGTTCTCTCAGATTCACACCATTAAGATAATTATTTTTCATCATGTTTGAGAAATGCCATCCAGAAAAGCTGTGTGACGTAACAGGCATGTTTCATCTGTTTTGATGTTTGAGCTCTGGAGGAGCTCAGGTCAATGACATAAATATTTGGACTGTGGCACATTTTTTGTTAGTAACAGTGCTTCAGCTTGGTTTGTGAAGACAGTGATGGCAAAGAAACTGCCTATTCCAGTGCAAATTCTGTTTCCCCTGAAGCCACTCTAATATTCCCTTTGCATCACACGGGAAAGTACAGCTAGTAGAAAAGAGGTCAGTCAGACAAAGTAAGTGAATCAAGCTGCCTTACATTAGATTTCTGGGTATGCCTCATGGGCAGACACAGATAGGTGACATTGGCTGGTTCATGCAGATTTGTTGACAATTTCAGTTGACCTTAAGAGGTGGATAGTTGTCTTTTATTTGTAAAAGCACAGCTGGGGAAAATAATTTTTTAGCATCTCCTTTGCTACAATTGCACTTTTAAGCATTCTGTAGAACTACAATGAAGAAAGTTGACTATCTCGCAGTCAAAACCAGGACAAACTTTAAAATTAGTAACATTCAACATTGCTGACTCGAGTCAGACTTTGTATGAACATGGGAATGTGTCTGTATATACGTATATGTGTCTATGCAAGATTTCCATGAATTTTCATTTTTCATTGATATAATCTTCAAATGCAAGAGCAAAGAATGAGGATGTGACTGCTTCCATAGTGTTAATGTTGTGTCAATAAGCCATTAAGCCCAAATTCAGCCCTCAGTTACAGTGGAGCTACAGTATTAAGTGAATCTGTCAGTTGTACTTGGATCCTTTAGGTCTTCTCAACTCCATGGTGGTTTTAATCCACTGATCCAAGTTTGAATGGAATTCAGCCTCATTTTCGACATAATTCTGACATGATCATCTGAAAAGATTGCAAAAGCTTTTCCAGTGGCTCTCAGCCAAGATCTGTTTTCATTTACATCTACATGTCATGTTAATGCCAACTGCTTTGCAAAGATTAAATCACTGTCTAGGTTGTTAGGTGTAAGTTCTTCACCAGGAGTGAGCTGGACCTCTGGATTTCAATGCATATTAAGGATATAGTGTGGTTTTGCTCCTTGTAAAGACTGATATTGCAAACATGGTGGAATCTGAATGAATCAGACTAGATTACTACCTTGTGTCTTTTGTCTTTCTGTTATGTATAGGAGAAATGGGGGACAAGGGACAGAAAGGCATCATGGGACGGCATGGGAAAATTGGTCCTATTGGTTCAAAAGGTATGCTTGGTTCAATTGCTTCTCCATTTGTGTTTCAGAAGAAAAAAAGAGAAATGTTTAGTGGCTTAAAAAAAGTCTGAGGAAATTTTAGTGGCTTGAAAAACGGTTAACAAGTTTCAGAGTTTACTGTTAAGGGAGTTTCTCATGCTGTAGTCAGCTAAGTGACTGAGCTCTCTCAGACAGTTGCTTTTTGTTCTGACAGCAGTATGTTAGCCTTAAAGCAGTGTCATGGTTTGGCCCAGGTTCCAGCATTAAACACCGTAACAATCACTTATAACAATCACCTGCAACCCCCTCCCAGGGATGGAGGGAGAGAATTAGAAGGGTAAAGAGAAAAGAGACTCATGGGCTGAGATAAGAACAATTAAATAAGTAAACTACAGTAAAACTGCAAATAATTATGAAATTAATAATAATAATATACAAATATACAAGTGAGTGATATATAGTGCAACTACTCACCACCCAATGACCAAGGCTCAGCCCATTCCCAGCTGATGATCCCAGAGCAGAGAGAGTCTCAAAACCACAATCCCAGAATGGACATAAGAGCCCAAGTCTCTGAGAGAGAGAGAGAGAGAGCTGACTGAGAGAGCAAGAGCGTACCTCCAGATAGATCCTCATCTGTATGCTGGGCATGACGTGCGTGATGTGGAATACACCATTGGTCAATTTGGGTCTCAGTCCTAAACCTAAGGTTGAATCGTAGACTAGTAATTGGGGCTGTGCTCCCTCCCTGCTTCTCCTGCACCTGCAGACACTGGCACAGCAGAGAAGCTGAACAGTCCTTGACTGTCCTGGCAGCAACTGTAAACATCAGTATGTTATAAGCCTTCTTCTCAGCACAAATCCAAAACATAGCTTCACACTAGCAACTATGAAGAAAGTTAACTCTGTCCCAGCTGAAACCAGGACAAGCAGGCTGAGAATCCTGGTTTAAGGCTAAATAAAGAATATTGTACACCATCACAGAAGTGTGGACAGTTAAGAGAAGCAGATGGGAAGGTACACTGTATTTTGGCAGATTTTTAAGAGGCAGAAGACTTAAATTCTAGACTTACCTACCCCACAGGCTTCCTATGTGACTTCAGTTAAGTCATTTGAACCAATGTTTGCTTAAGCGTCTAGGCTCCATCATAGCATATCCAACCTTTTTCCCTCTACAGCATCTGATCTTTTTGGTTCTATGAAGTTAACGAATGTCAAAAATTGGTTATTGATACATATTCTTTGTGTTGAAGTTTTGTAACTTTGTCTGGCATTTGTTGTAGAATGACTAGGACAGAAAAATCTTTATTTACTTCTACTTTCCACATTTGAATGTTACTAGAGAAAAAATAAACAAGTGTTAAATGAACTGTTGACCAAAAAGCTGACATAAATTTATAATCTTGTTAATGTTTTTAGGTGAAAAAGGAGATAATGGTGACATAGGACCACCAGGTCCTAATGGTGACCCAGGTAATCCATGACACTCCTTGTGCATGTGAAGGATTTTACAAGATGCATGCATCATCACCAAAAATGCATGTCTGTTTGCATACTGGGGAAAATAATGAAAAATCAAATATTTGTATAGGGACTGTAATATTTCACTGTAATATTTTCCAATTACTTAAAGTTATTGAAGCTGCCATAGTTGCTGGACTTGTAGTGTGTTTGTTGAAACAATGTCTCAGAGCTGCTCAGAGGTTTGATCCCTCCAGGACACTAGTGGGAACTGAAGTGAAACTGTCCGTATCATTCATCACCATGCATATCTCTGCATATCCCTCTCTGTCTCCCAGCCAACACAAAGGAGCAGGTTGGAAGCTCCTACCCCTCTATGGATTATCGTAATAGGAGCAGGAGATTACCAGGAATACAGATCTTCCAGAGACAAAGGTGAAAGCCTGTCACAAGAAGTGTAAGCCTTATAAAAGTGGCAGATTCAGGTTTTGCCCAATTCGTGCCTTCCTGGCAGGGTGTGTTAAAGGTGTACCAATTAATTTTCTCATGAGAACATAATTTGTCACTCTAATTCTTGAGCCAGATTACCAAATACCTTGTCATCTATCACAGTTTTGCACTTTAAGTACCCTGCGCTTAGACTGACTTAGACACCTAAGCTGAGTAATTGGGTAGTCAAATAGAAATTTGAATAATTGCACACAGAACTGGAAACTGTAATTGATCCTCATTTTGATATTTGAGCTCATAGATGTAACAATTATCCTTTTAGTATTCTCATTCAGATTATCTTTGCCAAACCAATATCAATTTGGGTTAATAGATGGTTTTCTATTGTCTTATTTTATTGGAAGAGGTACAGTAGATTCTGTACTTTCAAAAGTACAGAACTACATTTTGCAGGTAATTATGTGCATTACATGGTTGGAACATTAGCCTTTTGGATGTGCTGTGTTATGTTCCTCCTGAGGAACAGGCGAACAATGTGCTGTGCAGATGTTTGCTGTGGAAAAAGTGCTCTTTGGAGAAGACTGAAGAGAATAATTATACTCAAAATGGGAAATTTTGACAAATGTTTTTAGTTGCAAAAAATAAATCAGTATTTTTTTTCCATGAAATATCTGTATTTAGGTTAGCACTAATTGTGCAGGGCTGAAGCTTCATGGGAAGTGAACTGAGCTGTTCTGGATAGACCCAGACATCCACGATGGTGCAGGATGGTGAAGGCTATAGGCTTCTCACTGTTATTTGTGAGACAGCCCTCTCCAGGGCTGCTAAGCTGGGCCTTTTCATAAAATTGTTGTGATAATTGTTGAAATTAGGTAGCTTTTTGATTTTGGTGTATCTGTATCATTTCACAGGCATCCCCTGTGAGTGCAGCCAGCTAAGGAAGGCTATTGGTGAGATGGATATCCAAGTGGCCCAGCTGACAACAAGATTAAAATTCATAAAAAATGGTAGGTTAATTTTGTATAAATATTTTCCTTTCTCATTGCCTCATGTTACTGGTGGAATTGCTCATGGAGAGCGTCACCATCCCGCATTTGATTTGTGAAGCTATTTTGGGGTGTACAGTAAGTTGGTTTATAGAAATGCGAGTGCTCACTTTTCAGCACTGCCCTCCCCCGCAGCTGTTGCTGGTGTGCGCGAGACAGATAATAAGATATATCTGCTGGTGAAGGAAGAGAAAAGATACAAGGAAGCCCAGCTCTACTGCCACGGAAGAGGAGGGACGCTGAGCATGCCCAAAGATGAGACTGCCAACAATTTGATCGCCTCGTACATCAACCAAGCCGGGCTCACCAGAGTTTTCATTGGGATTAACGACCTAGAGAAAGAGGGAAATTTTGTCTATTCTGACCGGTCACCCATGCAGACCTTCAACAAATGGCGCAGTGGGGAGCCCAACAATGCTTATGACGAGGAGGACTGTGTGGAGATGGTGGCGTCTGGAGGGTGGAATGATGTTGCGTGTCATATTACCATGTATTTTGTGTGTGAATTTGACAAAGAAAATGTCTAAGCTTGTCTGCTCTTTATTTTAAGAAAAGGTTTGAAGCCGATTGTACAAGTTACCCCATGTTTTTAGAGTACAAGTGATATTTTGCAAGTATGTGGCATTGGTGTTGTACAGCTGTAAATACAATTTAGGTATTTCAAATATCAGTATTTACCCTTCAGAAGGGAAGAGCAATGATAAGACGTAGCTTGTTTTTTCTGTAGGAAAATATATATATTTAGACAAAAATGAGGTTTGGGGCTAAATTCTGCCCTCACAACAGTTAATAAGTGCAATTGCATGACTGTAAGGGAAGGCAGAATTTGGCCTCTAGTTGTTAGAATGATTATTTCAGAAGAAGTACATTCCTGATATTCTTTTATGTTAGCAAAATTTGTAGTTAAAAATGTTAATTGCTTGTAGCAATACAGGGATATTTCTAGCAACAAGGCAAATATTTTGTATACTCCAGTTAATAAGTACAAATATTGCTGTAAGTTTTTTTGATGTGGCAGTGTTAAAACTTCTTTTTGAAAAATAGCCAAAGCAAACCAACAAATCTGGAGTCCTACCAGTCTTGTAATGTTTCTTTATTAAATTCTTCACAAATGTATGACAAGGAGGCACTTAAGTAAACTGAGTTTTAGTGCTGAGGGAGGACAAAGATCTTGTAATTTAGTATTGAAAGAGGAATCCTGGCCAGATGGGTGTTTTGGAGTTGGCTAAAGGTAAAAGTAAGATTTTGGTTTTCTGCGTTCTTTAGTTAGAGAATGATTCGGTGCATGAACTATTTCAGGCACCAAATAATTTCTTAAAGTAAATGCATTTGTATGACGTGATCTTGGTGCATCTTGTTACAAAATAAACAAAATATCAGCCCTCCACAAGTTAAGGCAGAGTTCGTAAACAGACGATGAATCTCATAAAAATGGTTTAGATAGTACCTTTTGGCGGCAGGAAACAGCTTACATGTTTACTCAGATTGTAAGGGTGACCCCCTAAAAAGCAGCAAAAGTTTCCAAAATTTTCCTTATTATGTATATAGCAGTAATAAGTAATTTTGCACAAATAATTTATGTACCCAATTTACAGTTGCATGTGATGGAAAATGTGATGTATATTTTAAAAAAAAACAGCAACATAATTTCACTAAGGAAATGATAAATTACTTTGGATCTAACTAGGAGCCAGTTACATGACACCTTATCTTACTGTTAGGTATAGAAAGATGACTGCAAAATCTCTGACTGTGTTATGTCAGGAATACCTTGCACAGTGTTTTAAGATTTTTCTTAAGAGGAAGTGATCTTTTATATAACATAGTAATCAAAATACATATCTGATCATTATGGGAGATTGGTCTACAGGATATCCACTGTGGATGTGGCATGTGCTCCTAGATCCTACAGCATGGCAAGACCAATTCATATCAACTCTACAGTGCCATGGTATATAAACAATCAATGACCAATCAGTTCTATTTATATCCACAGAATCTGACAATATTTGATGCAACTCTCTTGTTATATACCTAAGAAAACAAACCATTTTGCTTGCTATATTTACTCTGTGAATTTGAATCAATTATATATATATGTTTGCTATTCATTTTGAAGATCAGTAGCAAATTCCTACAGTATTTGAATATCAACCCAGCTCCAGAACAATCACTCTAAGAAATGAATGGTCCTTTGATTGCTTTTATTTCTTTCTAATAAAGGTAGGTACGATTCCTATATGTCAGACTTTCCTCGAGCTGTGTACTGAATTTTTTAAAGAATGTGAATATGGTTCTACACTAATATTCAAAGACTCTTTACAGAATTTGCAGGGAGCTAACAATTCCAGTGGAGCAATTTGCTTGTTTAGAATAGCGCCTTTTGAATATCTTGATTGTTTCCTGCCTGCTATAGAAATCCTCAGGAAACATTTAAATCTCCAACATACTTTTGTTGTATCATTGTAGCTATATTAAAACAGCCCAAACCTGAGTTACAGATATCTGGAGGTCCCTCATTATGTATGTGCTGAAGTAGCTAACTCTTTATTTTTCACACGGGTTTTGAAAGTCTCTGTTGCAATGTTCGATTTCCTCAGAAACATGAAAAGAAGCCTTTTGAGGAGGTGGGAAGCTTTTTCAGATGCCAAATGCTCCTATTTTAGCTGGAAGTCATACCATGTTTATAAAGATTGCCTTGATATGTAGAGCTTTTAAGCAGTCTCAATCGCTATTAAAATTTAAGACGAAAAATAAAGGCAATGGAGAAAACATTTAATTCCCTCCGTTTTCATGTCCTTCAGGATGTATTTTTCATCTCTTGGTATACAAGATAGAAAGGAAATTGGTTTTATTTTCTGAGTCCTGTATGTTGGCTGCAGCAGTCCTTATTTCACCATTTGGGCAAGGGGAACAAGGCTAGTTTATAAGGTCTCTAGCTGTCCTGCAAGGAGCAAAGACTGCATATCTGATATTTACCCCTGTGAGGAACTGGACAAGACATGGTGGAGGGATTGGCAAGGAATGAGCCCCTCATAATTTCTTTCACCCTCCAGCTGCTCACCCCCATAGGCAGACCCTTGCTGGAGGCAGAAATCAATGTTACATGTAGAGCTCAGCCTGCACCGAGCTTGCTGACGTGCATGGTAAGATTTCCATTACTCTCAGTGGAATTTGGAGCTACTGTTTTAGGAAAAAAAACAAGTGATAAGTTAGTTTTATTTGGGGTATTTTCCATGTGCGTTTAAACCTGCATTATAACATCATTACTCATTTTGTCTGGCTCTATGGAAGCCTTTGGAACATGCCTGTCTAGCAAGCACGCACTGAGGTTTCCCAGACTGTGTTTTTATGCTTTAGTTTTGATGGATAATTTTTCCTCATAAATATTTCCCCATAGCCCTTATTTATTTTATTCTTAATTGAGGGGCATGTTGGTGCATTTTAAGAAAGCAACAATAACAGTGTTTTTCTTTTTTTATAGTCACCCATTCATGCTCTTGAATGACCTCTTCACATAGAATGCATATTTCACTCAGCTGTATTCCACACCTTTAGATGCTAAGGCTGTGTTGCTGTATTACTGATGTCAGGGCCAGATGTGCATCCCCCTTCTAGGAGATGACTTGGCAAAGGTAAAGCATTTAGCTGGCTGTGTCCAAGGGGAGCTCCTTTGCCAGTGAGAACCCTGCGTCGCTGTGGACTTCCCAGGAGATCACTGGATGATGTCTGACCCTGATCGCCACCCGGATTTGCTACTCTACATCCTGGCTCCTTGGTGGAAGGTGCCTGCCTTGTTATCCTGCTCGGCTCCTGGTTCACCCTCGCTTGTGGACCCAGCTGTTCCTGGCTGTGCCCTGACAGCTGACATGATTATTCCTGGAAATACGGTTTTGTGACAGGTTGCAGTTTAGGAGCAGAATTTGTCCCTGCCTGTGAGTTTTAAACTATCTCAAGCCACAAAACAGAACTGTGAAAATTTATACATGGGATATAAAGCATCCTTGAGTGCTTCATTTTTCATAAGCTCAGGAAATGCCAGTTCAAATATGCATTATAAAATAGCAGCTGGTTGTACTTTTTTGTTGTGTTTTTTGATGAAAAGTGAAATAAGATTAAATTAAAACATTTTTTTATTGTAAAATATGATGAAGGTTCAGAAGAGACGAAGTTTTGAAGCAGACATTTTTCAAGATGTTTCCTTTTGGAATTTTTCAGAATTTCACTTCTGAGCTCTAAAGCTTCTTTTTGACCTATACAGGGATTTGATTTTTATATTGTTGTTATTTTGGGGTTTTTTTTGTTGCATTTTTTATTTTATATTGTTGTGTATTTTACACCATCTCAGTAACAGCATTCAGTATAATGCTTCAAATATTTTACTTTATGTCTTTATTTCCAATTGGAAGAAGTTATCTATTTGAGAGTTCACTTATTTACCATACTGAAAGAGTTTGTCGCTTGAATTGGTTTCTCTTTCTGGGACTTTGTGATGGGTTTGCCCTTGGCTGGGGGCCAACTCACACACATCTGCTCACCCAATCGCCCCCACACCCAAGGATAGGGGAGAGAAT